>NC_056732.1:1445661545-1445694045 GCF_019279795.1 Protopterus annectens
TAAGTGCAATATATTTTTACTGTTGTAACAGTCTAGTTCATAGTAATGAACAGGAAAATATACAAGTGCTTTTGCAATATTCCTGTGGCAACAGGTGTATGTATAGGGCTGCCATACACATGGTCCTAGGTTTCAATCCAGGAAATTCTAGAAATGTTTACTGTTGTTCCATTTCACATTGTATTAAATATCACTTATAACACTTTATACATAATTATAAACAGTGGAGTTGATATGAATTATATGTATGAGGGATAAGATACCCTTACTGTATTTTGAAGGTTCAGATGTGTGACTGAGGGTGTACTGTCAACTGTGTTTCTGTAAGTATAATTCTGCTATCTGGATCTGGATTTGGATGGCCTTCACACTTAAGTAAGACACGTACATAAACGAATGTATGTACAAGGACATTGTCAAGTCACACATCTACATGGTTAACACCTCAGTCTGTCATCTGTATTTATGAATGATTCATGACTATGTCTAAGAAGCAATCTGAAGTTGTTAATCTTCTTCCATTCCTCACTGATGGGTACGGTTCCGAACCCTCGGAACTGAGTCGGCCAAATGCCAAGCTAGCGTACACCAAAATCTCGAGCCACGCTACTACCCACAATGTCCTTTATCCCATACCCCAGGTCTTGTTTGCCGCACAGCCATATAGCAGCGTTTTCACCGAGCTCTCCAGCTAAGTAGTTCTGAATTATTCAAACTTGTATTTCTTCCAAAAATTTTTCTTATAGTGTCTTATTATAGTCTAGCTCTACCCAGAGGTATCCCTTTCCTTACCATTGTTGGTATTTTCTTGCTTTTTTCTTTACTTTTACCACCCTCGTGGTTACTCTTCATACCATTGCTGGTAGTCTGGCTCTTTTCTCTTTCCTTTCTCTGTTTGAGCTAGTGTTAGTATGTCTGAGAAAAAGGGTACTTCAGGTTTTAAACATTGTACGTCATGCAGTGGTAAATTACCTAACAGTGACTTGCATTTTAAATGCGTTTATTGTTTGGGATTCTTGCATTTTTCTGCGACTCCCCCATGTGATATTTGTGCGAGTTTTAGTCAACGGTCGTTGAATGAACGGCGCAACAAGTTGATTTTGAAAGGATTGCTTTCCTCTCCTTCTCTGCGGCTATTTCTGCGGAGGTCTCAACCCCTTCAGGCAAGGATAAGATGCGCCCTCGCTCAGACCCTTCTTCACCGGCTGGTAATTGGGGCAAAAATCATCGATCTAAGACTGGTAGATCTTCCTCCGAGCATCGACTTGCTGTCTCGGTGCCACCGATTTCAGCACCTAGCATGGTTTCTGGGAAGTCTGAATTGTCGGTGCCGGGCTTGGCACCGATGACTACTGAACCAATGGTTTCTTTGGTTCCGACCAGTCTGGTTCAGGACACTTTGGCATCGACCTCACCTTTACAGGCTCCAGCTCTGATGACCTCGGATCCGATCTTGACTATTACCCCGATTGTAACTTCGGCTCCGAGTTCCCTCTCGGTGCTGACTTTACCGTTTACGCATTTCAAATCAGAATCCTCGGCTCCACTGAGTTCATTACCACGGACCAGATATTTGTCTTCTGTGGACCTGTTTGCCGGGCAACCCTACAGTCCTTTTCTGGACCGGCCTGAATCCCCTTGCAGGATATCGATTAGGTCTGCCGGGAGTGTGTCCGAAATAGACATTGTTTGTCTCGTGGATCAGGTATTGACTGCAAGAGGAATCTCCAGACCCTGTTCCACTCTGGGTGTTGGGATTTTTCCTCCTTCAACACCTTCATATTCTCCTGAGGGTGATCTTTTAGTCCCAAGGCCCCCTTGCTCATTGCTTTCAATGGGACCCCTTCCTTCGGCACTGACTGCTTTGATTCCTGAAGCATCTAAGTCCTGGTGGGCTTCATTTCCGACGACAGCTCACCTTACTCAACCCCTTGCTTCGGGGGTGGAATATTTGGTTCCGGCCCCGGCACCGACGGCCTTCTCAATTCCTGTCTCTGATCCGAGAGTTATTTCCGCACTGAACCCTTCTAAAACGTTAGTCTTGGAGGTGGGCCATTCGGAGTTGGGTGTGACCCCGGTTCCGATTTAGTCCTCTTCGGTTCCAGGTTTCCATCCCTCTTCAGGTGGGCCCGCCTTTCGGATTATGGAGAGGACGCTGGCGGCTAACAATCCTCCTCCTTCAGCTTCGCCTTTGGTTCCCCCTCTTACTCAGTCTCTCATCCCGAAATGGCGGAGGACATTTTCAGCCACTGGGGCCGGCCTTGCTGTGATCTGTTTGACTCCCCCCTCCAATGCAAAGTGCAGCAGCTACTTTGCCCTCTTTCCTCCACAGGGGGAGTTCCTGAGAGATGCTCTGACTCTCGATTGGCCCACGGGTCTCCTGTACGCTTATCCTCCCATCCCCTTGATACCCTTGGTCTTAAGGAAAGCTATTCGGTTGAAAAGCAGAATGATTCTCATTTCCCCGTTCTGGCCTCATCAGATTTGGTTCCCCTTCCTTCAGCCACACCTGCTCCGACCCCCTTGGATTCTAGACTTCCGTCAGGATCTCATCTCTCACCCCCAAGGGTTGTCGTCTCCAAATCTGGCCACTCTCAAACTGACAGCTTGGTTGATCCACTTCCGTTTGTAGCCAGGCTTGAGTCACTTTCTTCTCTGGTACGGAGTATTATTTTGGCCTCCAACAAACCTTCTACCAAAAAACTTTATAAAGACAAGTGGAAATGTTTTTCCTTTTGGGCACAAGAGCTGTCTCTGGATCCTGTTTCTGTTCCAGTTGCTACGGTTCCTCAATACCTGACCGAGCTTTTCCATAACGGGGCTTCTGCATCCACTATTCAGGTGCATCTAGCTGCCATCTCCAATTTCCATGATGGTTCAGACGGAATTCCTATTACTTCTTCCCGTTTGTGTAAGACTTTCTTGAAGGGGCTTTTTCATTCTAGACCTCCCATTAGGCAACCTGTGGAATCATGGAATCTATCTAGGGTGCTTCATACTTTGACTCTACCTCCCTTCGAGCCAGCTGCAACCTGTGATGTGAAGTTTCTGTCCTGGAAGGCCTTGTTTTTGGTGGCGATTACTTCAGCCAGACGTGTATCAGAGCTGCAAGCATTATGCATTAAAAGTCCATATTTGATTTTTTATAAGGACAGAGTATCACTTCGCACCAATCCCACTTTCTTACCCAAGGTGGTTTTGGAATTCTCAGTCCATTGAGTTGCCCGTGTTTTTCCCTAATTATACCAACAAAGGGGAATACTGTCTTCATTCCTTGGATGTCCACAGACAGTTGCGGTTTTATTTGGACAGGACAAAGTCTTTTCGAAAGTCAGATCAGCTTTTTGTTGCCTTTGCGGGCTCTAGAAAGGGATCGGCAGTGTCTAAGGTTACCTTGTCTAAATGGCTTAGGGATTGCATCTCCTTTGTTTATTCTCTGGAGGAGGAATTAGCTCCTGGCCGCATTAAACCTCATTCCACTAGAGCTGTGGCCGCTTCTGTCGCCTTTCATGCTAGGGCTTCCATGGATGATATTTGTGCAGCTGCCACCTGGACTAAACCCCATACCTTTATCAAGCATTACAAATTGGATCTGATTTCCAGGGGTAGAGCTGCTTTTGGCTCTATGGTTCTCCGGAATGTTCTTCCATGAGGGCCACCCAGATTCTGTAGTAGCTAGGGACTTGGTCCCATCAGTGAGGAACGGAAGAAGATTAAAAACTTCAGATAAAGAAGTTATGTCTTACCATAACATCCCATCTGAGTTGTTGATCTTCTTCCATTCATCACACCCTCCCTCCTTCCCCCGCCAAGGCTCCTGGCGGATCTTTGGGTCGTTTTGGTGTGTTAGGGTGTTTGCGCAGAGATGCCCTCTGCCTCTGTTTCTTATATATATGTTGCTACTATGGTTCTGCAAACTCGATCTGAGGTATGGTATGAAGGGCATTGTGGGAAGTAGCGTGGCTCGAGAGTTTGGTGTACGCTAGCTTGGCATTTGGCCAACTCGGTTCCGAGAGTTCGGAACCATACCCATCAGTGATGAATGGAAGAAGATCAACAACTCAGATGGAACATTATGGTAAGACATAACTTCTTTTTACTTCTGTTCCAAAGATAGAAAATCACTGCTGTGGAAGAAAATGTTTTGTCCCTTTTGCATAGGTTTGAATGCCACACTGTAAAAATCAATTTTAGCAGTGTATAAAGCCAAACAAAAATGTCAAGTCATGACATTCATGCCCCCACTGCATGTCAGCAAAGTTAAATCACCTAAAAGTTGCAACAGCAGGCACTCCTCAGACTAATGTCAAGTGTCAGATTAACCTTATAGTTTCAAAAATTGCTTTCTTCCCCACTTGGTACTGTTGCTGTCTGCTTAACATCTCACAAACACGGTTGACATTGTTGCTCAGGAGTGCTCAGTACCAGTAAACCTGACAACAGGAATTGGTGGAAAATCATTATTTGCTATTGTTTTTGCTTTGGGATTAGACATGTCTGGTGGTAGAGGGGAAGGAGCCCAATTTAAGGTGCAGAGGTGGGGTGATCAGGAGTCCAGAATATTTATTGGATTCCTGGTAAAGTGCTGCAACCAAAGGCTTTTGCAGAGGGTCTGAGGCTTGAAATAGTCTGGCCAAGCCTATATCCAGTGCAACTGGCATGTATGCAGCACCAGAGAAGTATGATTGTAGCTTTAAAAGTTAAAAAAAAATGTTTTTGTTTTCTTTTCAGTAGTAACAAAGTAAACATGCATATCCTAACTGTAAAAGTATGCATGCATAAGTCTGTAGCACAAACTTTAGGAGTCAAGTGTAATACTGTAGTCAGAGGTTATGGATTCAGATAACACAAGTAACAACTATACAATGTTGCAATTCTTTAATATTACACAAATTAAAATCTATACAACTAGCATAAATGCCCTGCTTTTAATTGTAATGTGTATAATTGGACCAAGCATAAGTGCAGTATATGCACATTGCAAGGATCATTTTGAGCAGTCCATAATTATAGTTTGTAGTTGTTAGGAAGTATACTTAAATGTAATACTTCAGATAAAATAGTTGTATTGTTGTGACAGTGCATTGTATGTCACATATGATGGTACTAATTTTATCTATTTTTTTTTCTCCCAACCCAACCTTTATCTCTCTTTTTTTTTCTATTTAGTGTCATCAAAATATCTCCATGTCATCCACTGTAACAAATCACTAAATGCTTCCTAGTACATTGAGGTAAGCCAACCCCAGTGGGTCAGCCTGCCCCAGCTCCACCTGCTCCAGCACTGACGCCCAGCACAGCACATCTTGAACTCAACCTGACACTACTGTCTCTGCTGCCACTGCGCTACCTGTGCCCTCAGGTATTACTGCCCTGACAGCTTGTGCTGTGGTACCCTCCAGGAGTACTAGCAGAGGTGGGGATTTCATCACCTGACAGGAAATGCCAGGGATGGAGTGTAGGGTCTTGCACAATACCATTGTTGTATGTCTACTCCAGATGGAGTGGCTGCTGTCCCTCATGTTCGACAGGAGGAGAAGATCCCAAGCACTGCAGCAGCACGTGGATTAAGGGGGTAGTGATGACATTCCTGCAGGTGAGGACTAGATTCTCACTGTCCCTATGTTTGACGGGCATGAACTTGCATTGTCCCTTCCTTCACCCCAGTTAAGGTGTCCCCCAACCTTTTGTGTCCTTCACTGTCCCTGTGTCATGTTTTCTTTGTCCTGTTTGTTTGCATTAGCTTCCTCACCCGCCCAACTTACCTGACACAGAAGTACCAACATCCCTTACCCAGCATTCCTTTTACTGAAATAAAAAAAAAAAAAGAGCACTTGACCCACAAAAAATATCATCCCATACATAGCTCTCCATTTCACACATATGTCTTCTTAACACACTTGATTTGTTCCAGTTGGCTATACAACGTGATTGCATTGTTGTCACCTCTCTTTGGGCAGGTGACAGTCCAAATTCAGCTAATATTCTGTGCATATTTTAATTTTACACTGTTGAAGAAGTGGATAGCTGTGTTTCTTTCCTACCATCCTCCTGCATATTCCTGCATTACATTCCCTCTGTTTTTCTCCCTGCTTAGCCTCCATTTCAGCATTTTCCTATCTACCCCATTTTAACACATATAATCTAGTCAAAAAGAAGAATCACACACAACACTCATAAGTAACCAAAAACAATGAAACCCTTCACTTTTTGGCCTTTGTGTTTGTACTGAGTTTGACATTGCCCACCAGTGACCAGCAGCAGTGAACGCCTCTTTCTTAGTGCAGTTACCTCCTCGCAATGCCTCTTAAACATGCTGTGCTACGTCAACATGCAGTAGTACATGGTGAATGTAGTGTAAAGTATAATTTCATTGCATTATCACTACTTATTTAAAGGTATAAGAAAACGAGAGAAACACCTAATACACACCAAATACCTTTGCAGAAAGAAATGAAACTTCCAAAAATAAAAACAGAAATACTGCAAAGGTACGGCTCCAGGTTTCAACAATACGTTAAAAATCCACTGAATCCAAATTCGTTAGGCAGCTCAGCTTTAATGAGGCACACAAGCGCTTTCGCATATAGCTTCATCAGGTGTATACATAGACTAAAAAAACCACACCTTTTATACCATGTAACCATATCACATGACATCAATCAAGATTTAAAAATACATATTTATAAATGTATATAAGCTCTATAAAATCTAAAATATGTAAAATAAATACATTATATAAAACCATGTACAGTATAAAAAACATTCACCTATGTAAAATTCTTTTATGTAAAAGTGGTTTAATAGGGACACAGTCATTGAGACCATGTCCAAAATTAGCTCTAAGCCTCACAATCCAATTAGCCTCCAATTCTTCTGTCCTAGACCTAATGTTGCCACCTCTAATATTCAGGAAAGTCCTGCCTACCACTACAAACTTGAAGGTATGCTGTTCATCCGTGCTGGCAACATGTCTCACAAGAGCATTGGTATTACTTTTTTTCTTTATATGATACAGGTGCTCCCTAATTCTTTCTTTCAGAGTGCGATCAGTTTTACCAATATAAAATTTACTACATATGGAGCAGTTAGCAAGATAGACCACATGTGAAGTTTCACATGTAGCTTCTACTCTGATATCAAACACTTCACATGTATCAGGATGTTTAAAAAATTTTTCTTTAGATATAAACTCACAATATCTACATTTACCACAGGGTTTAGTACCCACTGCCAGTGGCATGCATACACAGTCTTTATTTATACATAATCTGTTTCTCAATGACTTCTTATTTCTAAATGAGAATTGAGGTCTCAAACCTACTATTTCCTTAATTTGATCATCTGTCATTAAAATATTCCAGTGCTCATTAATAACTTCAGTGTATATATTGACATCTCTAGTATAACTAAGGGACATTCTAAGTTTGTTGTTGGATTTATACCTTGCGTTGGGTAATCTTTCTGAAAAATAAGGCTTAGCAATTGTATCCCTTAATTTACTAACTGCTACTGAATTATTTTGAACTAAATTCATTTCATAGCCTCTTTCTAATAATTCAGATTTAGTTCTTTTCCTTTGCTCCTCATAATCATCGTTTTTTGCATTTAACCTCGAGGCCCTGAAAAACTGATCCTAGCAACATTCCTAAAAACATATCTAGGATGCATGCTTTCCCTATTTAATAATTGATTAACATGGCACTCTTTCCTATATAACCTGGTACTAATCTGATATTTCTCATCCTTCTCAACATATACATCTAAAAAATTAATACATACATCTGAATAATTCATGGTAAACTTCAAAAAGTCAGAGGAATTATTAATATACGTCACAAACTCTTGTAATTGTGCAACCGTCCCTTTCCATAAAATAAAGAGGTCATCTACAAACCTCCTATAAAACATGATTAATTCATTAAATGGACCTCCTATCAAATGTTCAGATTCCCATACAGACATAACAGCATTAGCATAGCTATTAGAGCATGAACTCCCCATGGCAACGCCATGTTTCTGCCTAAATATCTTGTCCCTAAAAGTGAAAATATTATTCTCAAGTACTAAATTCAGTAATGTCTGTATCAAACAAATTTTATCTTCAGTAAACTCACCACTATCTTTTAATAGCATACTAACATAGCTTACACCAATATCATTGGGAATTACTGTAAACAGGGAAACTACATCTAAAGTGACAAAAAATACTCATTGGTGTTATTAACATCCATGAAATGAAACAAGTCACGTAAAAACTGTTCAGTATCTTTCAAAATTATCTTCGACTTATCAATTAATTTTCTAAGATGTTTTTCCAAATAAATCGAAAGGGATTCAGTGCACCAATTATTGCCTGCAACAGTAGGTCTCATAGGAGGCTTAATTTGATTTTTATGCACTTTGGATAAGCCTTGGATTATGGGAATGGTGGGATGTGGTGTACAAAAGTATCTGGCTAAGTCACAATCAATAAGAGATGATGCTTCCAAACACCTTATTTCATGTGAAATAGAGGTTACCAACGCATCAACTTGTAGAGGTGTAATAATCTGATAAAACCTTACATCATCTAACATCTCAAACATTGCTGTATCATAATCAGTTTTATCCATCAGCACAATTTGCCCGCCCTTATCAGCCGGTCTAATGACCAGACTGTCATCATTTTCCAGATCATGTAGTGCAGTAAATTCATCTTTGCTCAAATTGTGCCACTTATTAACCACTTTACTATTCTTTTTCTCATTATATACTCTATAAATATTAGAAATACATATTTGTTCAAATGCATTAATTAGCGCATTTTGTTTGGGTACAAAAACACTGGGCCTTCTAAAACAAAATTCTTTTTTATCCTGAGATTCAGTAAACATAGTTTTCAAAGTTAAGTTACGTGTAAACATTTTCAAATCAAATATCGCATCAGTAATATGCATGTCAACTGTAGGTATAAACGTAAGTCCTTTTTCCAATACATTGCGTTCAGAATTCGATAAAATATGCTTGGACAAATTAACAACTATTGTCTTACTTGTTGAAACGCCTTCTTGATGGTATATGGGCTCACCGAACCTTCGTTCAACTTCCGTTTGTATCTGGTCGAACTCCTACCTCTTTGTTGATTTCTCTGTTGTCCTCTCCTGTTGCTTGTTGATCTTTCCCTCATGGGTAATGGGAAATTCAGGCCTAAATCGTTCAGGCCTTTTAAAAAACTGTTTGTAGCATTCTCAGAGTTATCTGAGTTTACTAAAGTGGAGAAATCATTCTCAGCTGGTCTGTGTACCTCTGCCATCGTTAGAAAAGTTTTCTTTCTAGCTCCCAACGTTTCCTCAGACAAAGGCGTTGGGATACTTGTTGCTTTAGTATTAGAAATATGTGAACCTTGGGAACATGACTCCTTATCCTGGAGTTTCGTAGCATCAGTGCATTCAGTTGTTACTGGATATATCTCAGTGCCATTAACACCATTTCTCGTTTGAATGGCACGTACGGAAGAAGTCTTGGCAGTGGGTACTAAACCCTGTGGTAAATGTAGATATTGTGAGTTTATATCTAAAGAAAAAAATTTTAAACATCCTGATACATATGAAGTGTTTGATATCAGAGTAGAAGCTACATGTGAAACTTCACATGTGGTCTATCTTGCTAACTGCTCCATATGTAGTAAATTTTATATTGGCAAAACTGATCGAATTGGAGGCTAATTGGATTGTGAGGTTTAGAGCTAATTTTGGACATGGTCTCAATGACTGTGTCCCTATTAAACCACTTTTACATAAAAGAATTTTACGTAGGTGAATGTGTGTTATACTGTACATGTTTTATATAATGTATTTATTTTACATATTTTAAATTTTATGGAGCTTGTATACATTTATAAATATGTATTTTTAAATCTTGATTGATGTCATGTGATATGGTTACATGGTATAAAAGGTGTGGTTTTTTAGTCTATGTATACACCTGATGAAGCTATATGCGAAAGCACTTGTGTGTCTCATTAAAGCTGAGCTGCCTAACGAATTTGGATTCAGTGGATTTTTAACGTATTGTTGAAACCTGGAGCCGTACCTTTGCAGTATTTTTGTTTTTACTTATTTAAAGGTATTGCATGCACCTGGATTTGAACCCTATATCATCTGTGCTCAAAATGAAATGTGTCATTGCATTTACACCCGCTGCCACAGAGTCAGCTAAGCAGCAGATCTGACTTATACTCTCAGTACTGAGAATTCTTGGAATTTTAGCAGTGAGGCTCCCGTTTGCACACTGCTTAACTACAGGCAGACAGAGAAAGTGGTAGAAATGTGCATGTCTCATGCACAAACACTTTGCCAACCATTGCTCAGCGGTGCAATATGCAAAGTGGGCAATAGCATGTATTAGTTCTGTTTACTGTCCATTTAGGGTTTATGACATGAAACTACATGTAGAAATAGAAAAAAAATAAAGGCCTTAACAAAATGTCACATATTTACAATGCAGCCATCTGTTACTTCCCCCATGCACTAACCCTGATCTCTCAATATGTGTTCACAAATATGTCAACTACATTACATAAATTAATAACAAATGTTATATACCATGCACATCTTTAAAATGACAATACACATAAAGATTTTTCAGTACTTGTAGTAATGTGAACACCTGTTTGATACCGTTTATAAAGCTGTCTCTTAAAGTATACCTGCACATTGGAACACAACCACCAAATACTACACATTGCACATTCATAAATTTATCATGCAGAACTTGAAATATCTTGACACTTGGACATGGCTAGGTAACAGTTTCATGCAGGTCTCCCAGCATCATCTCTTCAATATCCAGTGCTGATGTCATCCACTATAAGTTGTCCTGCAGCCTTGTAAAACTCAGACTTGTGCTGTGGAACTTGCGTAAAGTTCTGTAGTCTGTGTATTTAGGTCGGGGTTATGTTTTTACTGCAGTCACCTGAGACGTTTGTGTGTGTGTGTGTGTGTGTGTGTGTGTGTGTGTGTGTGTGTGTGTGTGTGTGTGTGTGTGTGTGTGTGTGTGTCTATCTAATCAGAGGAGCATAAGTGTGTATCCAACATTTACCACTCCAATCCCATGGATTGCCAATATTTTGACACTTGCACATGCCTACACACCCATTTCATGCAGGCCTCTCAAAATCTTCTCTCCAGCATCCATTGCTGATGTCATTCACTATAAGTTGTCCTGCAGTCTTGTAAAAGTTAGACTTGTGCCATGATGCTTGCATAAAGTACTATGTTCTGTAGTTGGTATACTTAGGGGTTCTGATGTTCTTCATGTTTTACTGTTGCAGTCATCACCTGTGGGGTTATCCCTGCTGTGGTAGCCCTCGGCCAGCCTGAATACCAGAGTCAGTTTTTTTTTTTGCGTCAGATGCTGTCACCTGTAGTTTGACGTCAGGTCATCAGTGCTATAAAGAAAGGCAGCAGACGTCATTACATCAGTCTTTCTTGCTGTGGAGCCTGTAGCAGAAGCAGTTCTCATGAGTGCTGGTCGGTCGCTACCAGAAGTTGAATTTCAGCTGAAAACATCTAAAGCTAAGTACCCTGTTGGGGATCCTTTTTTTCTTGCACTAACCGATGTCCGAAAAAGTTAACAATTGTCTCGTCTGTGAAAAGCAGATCCCACACCGAGACTTCCATTCTTACTGCTTCACTTGTTTAGACTCAGACCATGACGTCCCCGTTGCCGGTTCTGTGCCCTGTTTAATGCGAGAACCATTCGCCGTAGAGCTCTTTTTGTAGACAGTCTTTTTCATGTTCCATCTTCGCATTCCATTATGGCATCCGTCAGCCAACTATCTGTGGACATTCTGAAAAAACGTAGAGATAAAGATAGAGATAGATCGCATAAGGTGAAGCCTTCTGATGATGCTACCGCTAAGCGGGTCATTAGTTCTCCGGAATTCAGTGAGGCGGTTTCGCAACCCCTGATGCCCGATTCGATATCTATGCAGAACTCTACCAAGACCATTTCGGAGTTCGGTATGCTGCAGAAATCTTCTTCGTCTTCCGAGCCTTTGATTGTCTGTGCCTTGGTTGGGTCCAGAGCTGCAACGCAGGCACCGGCTTCCGAGGAGGCCTTTTGCACTACCGAATCTAGACAAAAAATGATGTCTTCGCATCCACGTACTGTTTCTCTCAGACCGACCAATTCTCTCAGGCCTAGAAGACAGGCTACTCCTAGGAAATCTGCTTCTAGCCACCATCTTGGTACTGTTCCTCCACCCCAAGCACAAATGCTTAAAATGGCAGAGGAACTCATCTCCCTTATCCGGGGTAGTCACGCCACATCTTCTAAAAGGAAAAGGCAGCCTTCTCCAGAAATTATGACAGAAAAGGATTCTGAGGAATCAGACTATTCAGTTTTTGAAGAAGGACAGCATCCCTTAGCTGCTTATGAGGATTCGGATGCAGAGGAATCCATGCCTTCTGCCTCCCCTCCAGAGGACCTTTCCTTTGGGGAAACTCTTCACTCCCTCAGGGAACATTTCCAGTGGGAATCTCAGGACTTCCCACAGTGTAAGAAAAGACTTAGAGAGTTTCTGGACCTGCCCCAGTACAGACCCCTGGCCACCCCCCCCCCCCGTTTTAGAAGTGGTGGCTGATGTTTTCCATGAATCCAGCTTAGCTCCTGACGCCCTCTCTTCTGCTGCCAGTAAACCAGACAGGTACTACAGAGTACCGGATTCTCACAAATACCTGCACAGAAATCCTGCTGCAGACCCAGAAGTCATTACACAGGGACCTAAAGGAGCTAAGACTAGTTCTGCCAAGAATCCTCTTCCTTCTGACAAAGACTCCAGAGCTCTGGGCAAATGGGGTAAAAAAAGTATACACCTCTGCAACCTTGGTCATCAGAGCACTCAATTGTCGGCTCCATATGTTAAAATATCAACAACAGACTTTGGAACTATTAAAACAGAAGATTGCTACCTTTCCTGACTGTGCCAATTCAAAAGAGTTAGCAGATTTACTGCACTCTACTTGTCAAGTGGCCAAACACTCATTACAGTGTGGATATGACGCCCTAGAAGTCTCTAGCAGGGCAGCATTGACAGGATCTGTTATTAGCAGACATGCATAGCTGAAGGAACAACCTCTCCCTGATCATGTCAAGTCTACACTTATTGATGCACCCCTAGATAAGGAGCGCTCGTTTGGGGAAAAAGCAGAAGAGGTGCTTAAAAACATAGAAGACAAAGCAAAATCTATGCAAACAGTAAAATATTTCTTTCAAGTTCAACCTCCCAAATTCAGCAGGAACTTTCCCTCTAAGCACTGGGCTTTTCTTGCACCTAGCAGACAGGGCCAAGGTAAGCCCTGCAGGGACAGACCATCCAGGCCCCTATCCCAGGGCCAGCAGAGAGGCAAACAATGGACCACCTCCATCTTTAAGGCAGGGAGTTCAAAGCCAACCTTCTATGGCAAACACTCACAATGACTCCCCCTCCTCCCTTTGCCCTCCCTTCACTCATCAAAAACCAGGAGGAAGGCTCTCCCTCTTCAAAGACAATTGGCTTTCTGTAACAAAAGACCAATGGGTCTTAAAGATCATTTTTCAGGGATACAAATTCTCTTCCAGCCAGACCATCACCACCGATGCCTCAGACATTGCTTGGGGCGCTCACCTAGCAGGCAGGTGCACCCAAGGTCTTTGGGATGCCCAGCAACTACACTTGCACATCAGTCAGAAAGAAATGATGGCAGTACTAAAGGCTCTGACATTTTTCAAACCCCATCTCAGGCCAGCTGTTTTCCTTATAAAAACAGACAACACCACAGTAATGTGGTATGTCAGCAAACGGGGTGGGGGCCCAATCTTACCCCCTGTGCAGATGAGCCATGAGCCTCTGGCTTACAACCACCTCCATGGGTCTACACTTAATTGCCCAATACCTACCAGGGTGACTGGCAGACCACCTAAGCAGAAACTTTCTGGACCCCCACGAATGGCAGCTCTACAAAGAAATCTTTCTGCAAATCGCTCAGGAGTGGGGGACTCCAGAAGTGCATCTCTTTGCCTCGCACCTCAACCACCAGCTGCAAAAGTTCTTTACCAGGGATAATCAACTCCTAGTGTGGAAGGCGGATTCTTTGACCTTCCCCTGGAACTCCCTTTTTGTGTACGCTTTCCCTCCTCTGCCCCTTATTCCCAAGGTACTGATCAAATTAAGGGAGGAGAGACCAAAGGCCATCCTCATTGCTCCAGATTGGCCCAGACAGCATTGGTACCCACTTTCTGTGCAGCCTGACCTTTCAGCCCCCCCCCCCAAGCAGCTTCCCCTGATCTCAGACCTCCTGACCCGGGTGAGGGGGGAATATACTGCACCCAGACTTACAGACTCTCAATCTTTCAGCATGGCTTATACCTTAAAAGCTAACAAGGAGTCACTGTTAAGCAAACAGGTCCTGGATATCATCACAGAGGCCAGAACGCCCAGCACCAGAAATGCATACGCAGGGAAATGGAAAAGATTCTGCTCCTGGAACAAGTCCAAAGGGGCCAGTACCTCCCATCCCTCTTATCTTGGATTACCTAGCCGAGTTGCTTAATAGTGGCCTGTCTTTCTCCTCCATGCCTCAAAAACTAACCTTACCTCCTTTCAAACCTGCTGCTTCTACAGAACTGAAATACCTCTCCTGGAAGACTGCCTTCCTGCTAGCTATCACCTCAGCCATAAGGGTATCAGAACTTCAGGCTCTCATGGCTGTTGAGCCCTTCATCATTTTCCATGCAGACAGGGTCTCCCTGAAGACTAACCCCTCCTTTATGCCCAAGGTGGTATCTGATGTGACTCTCAACCAGGCCATACACCTACCTACCTTCTTTCCCAACCCCCAAAACAAGGGGGAAGAATTCTACACTCATTAGATGTGCACAGACAGCTCAGATACTATCTGGACTGTACTAAACCATTCAGAAAAATAGACCAACTATTGGTCAGCTGTGCCCCTGGGGCAGAGGGGAAGACCATTTCCAAATGGATATCACACTGTATCCATTTCTGCTACAGACTACATGGGATCCCCCGCCAAAGTCTATCCATACCCATTCCACTAGGGTAGCCTCCACTTCCACAGCCTTCCTCAAAGGAGTACCCACCGGGGATATCTTGGAATCTGCCACCTGGACTTCTGTCCATACTTTTGCAAAGCATTACCACCTACCCCTTTATTCTAAGCCTAGGGCAGAGTTTGCTTCTGCAGTTCTGCAGGGCCTGCTGACCTATGCCTAGAACTCTTACTTATCCTTCCACCTCTCTCCTCAGCTTTGGAAATCCTCCCAAAGGGGATGACTGCAAAAGTGAAACATGAAGAACATAGTACAGCTGTGTATACTTACCATAAATGTAGATGCTCGAGTGTATTCACTGTTGCAGTCCTGTTTTCCCTCCCTCCATCCCCCATATAGCATCTTCCCCTAGGGGGAAATAGCTTCCCACGGTGGCTTTTAGCCACCAGGAACACTTTTCCGTATTTCCTTGTGCTTCTGATGGGTTAGGGCCAGAAAAACTGATGTAATGACCTTGGATGCCTTGATTTATAGCACTGACGACCTGATGTCTGACTATAGGCAACTACAGCCGACGCAAAACAAATTGACTCTGGTATTCGGGCCGGCCGAGGGCTACCACAGCAGGGATACCCTCAAAGGTGATGACTGCAACAGTGAATACACTCGAACATCTACATTTATGGTAAGTATACACAACTGTACTTTCTCACTGCATTTAACTGTGGGGGTGTATTTGTGCACTTGCTTAACATTAGAGAGAGCATTTTACACCAGCCTGTGGGGCACAGCTATTACCATCTTCCTCTCACCAGACTCTGCTGATGTCATCAGCTATGGCTGATTTGTAGATGTGCAGTATTCTCATCAGGGCAGGGTCAGAGACTGGCCTGTAGGCCAGGCACAAGTCACCTCTTCCTATACGATACAGATTACAGTGACAGGGCTTTCACTCTGTCTACGTACATTATAGCATAGTTTGCAGGCCCTATATTTTCTTGGTGAAAAACCCCTGTGGTCTCCAGCTGCTGTAGGTATCTGGTGAGGTACATGCAAAAGGGAGCATTAAACTCTATTAGTGTTTGTATGAGGTTCAAGTACAGTCCTGTTATATAATTCTCAGAACTTGGTATGATGGCCTGACTTATGAGCCTCTCCACACCTCTGTGAAAACTTGGTGGTTGAAGTTCAGATTGCTGTGTACGTGTGTTCCCAGGTCTTGCACCAATGGGTTTCAGCATAGGGGAGTGCTGCCAGTGCTGTAATTAGTGGAAAATTCCACTTTGCAGAAGGCCAAAATAATGACAAATTTTTCATTTACTTGTAGACTGTGTGGCTTTGGCACCAATCATTTGTCTATGTTAGCACCTCCTGTAGTATGTTAGTATTATTTGTGGACTCAGTGATTGCAGAAATTATGCAAGAATCAAACTTGGTAAGCCAGAGGCCATATATTTCAGCCTAGACTGTTGAGAAATAGATTCCAAACAGTAAAGGGCCCAGCACAGATCCTTGGGGTACGTCAGTGATGTCAGCTCTACTGGTAGAGGTTGAGTAAACATATTTCACAGTATGTGTTCTGCCAGTGAGCCAATTGGTTCACCATCTAGTGATGTAAGGGATAATGTCCAGCTGAGAGAGTTTCTCACTGATACCTGAATGGGAGATTGTGATCAAGCCCTAGGGCAGATCAGTATAGGCAGTATGCACCATCTTACCTTCATCCAAGCCTATCACACAGAATCAGTGGGCTGTGATAACATCACAGATTGCCTGTAGAGTGACCCAGAACATGCCTGACATGGTTGGATACACACCTCAACACATCCTCCAGGCTGACTATGTTCCCGTAGAAGGGTGTACATCAACATCCACCCATCTGAGTGGGGAGGCAGCACCTGATACATGCATATATAGACACATAAAGACTCTCTTCATCGTGGACCTTTTCTAAATGGACACTAGTAATATCTCAGCTGTGTGCAACAGATATGCGTGAGTTATTAATGCTCCATCCATGTCTGTTTCATCTGTTAGATGTCCTCAAAGAGGTCATTGAGAGCACGCATGATGGCACTATCGTCCTGTGGTACTTTGCCAAGCCAAGGCATTTGACACAAATCCACACCAAGGTATTCACTCAACACTGTCAGATGTGAATGCATACACCTATATTACCAAGTGGGTAGATCGCTGGATCACATATGTGGCATTTAAATATATTGAAATGTGTAAAGTGACCTATATATCAGGTCCAGTGATCAGGTCCGTAAATCAGGGCTGTCTGCTAGGCCCTTTCCTGTCCATTATTTAAGTCACAAACATAAAGAATGATATACACATCCTGTGTCCAAACAGCTGTCTAGAGGACTACAGATTGTGGGCAATCATTGACTCCAACTGTGATATTAGTATAATACACACAGTATCAACACCAAAGATTGCTGCCACAGTCATGACAACACATGCGACGGAACAAAAATATGTGGAAATTTGTTACAATATGAAAACAAATGCACAAGCCAAGGGTAATGTAGACATCACACCCTATAAGCAGACCGTATGTGACCTGTGTCTTGTATGTGGAACATCCACCAGCATGTGGCCACAGTGGTGACTACTCTCTTGTATGTAACACAGCTACTATGTGCAGGCCATCCACTTCAAAGGCCATGATACCTCCATGCGTCACAGCCTTCATCACACCAATAACTGAGTACAGTGCACCCTTCTTCGTGTACCTCCCTGCACATTTTCCAGTGATGTATAATTTAAGTGTAAATTTAAGTGTCCCACCTTTGCCACAGTGAACTGTCACACATCTTATTTTCTATATCTAGGTACTCTTAGTTGCATAAACATTACTGTCTGATGGTGCAGATTCCTCCATCAAGGCATTATACCAGGTCCATGTCTGATATCTGTTCTGGTAATGCACACAGTACATACACAGCTGTTTGACAACATAGATGGCATGGGTTACATTCATGACAGTGTGGATTGACCATATATGTCTGCCATGCACACCAGTCAACTAGCCTGTATTGATTATAATGTCACTTACAAGTATAGCAGTGTCCCTCCTAACACCTCCAGCAGATGTTACAGTGTCATGATGGTGTGTTTGAATACCCTCATAGATTGCTGATGTCACAATAGTTGTACAAGTGTGTTCCTGCAGAACCATCTGTGATCAGTTGTGTCAGAGACATGGGATTACTGGTGGTATTATTCTGATATTGTCCATGATTTTGTGTGCTTCTTTTACAATTGTCCATGAGCCTGCAGCTGTGCCCACTTGTTGGAAGCCTCTGCTGATATTACAGTCATATTCAGCCAAATCAGTTTGCACAGCTTCATAATATGCACCCAACCCTGATTGTATATAACATCCCTGATAGATGTCCTCTTCATTGTTCATGTCAGGATGCTTGTATCACAAAGACATCTCCATTTTTATGTCACCTTGTCTGACAGTCACATAGTATGCATTTTCACTGTGCAGTCTGTACTGTATGTACCGTGTCACTATGTGATTACTGTTCCTGTTACAACTGTCTTCTATTTACATGCCCTCATCTGCTGTACATTATGATATTTCACATTTCCCCTTTCCTGTGCTCATTCCTACAGATGTCCTTCAAGGATGCATCTGCAGTCATAACATATGGGTTGTCCTGCCTCAGGCAGCCCTTCGGTCGGCCGGATTCCAAAGTCTGGGTCTGGCCTCGGCTGATGTCGCTTTTCCCGGCGTCAGAGCGTCTGGGGTATAAAAGCATCAGCCGATGCCATTTTCCCCTGTGCTTTCTTGCCGCTCAAGCAGAAGCTGTTCGCAAGTGCCGGTCGGTCAGATCCAGTGAATTCAGCTACCGAAGACTTCGAAAAAAGCTAAGTACCCCATTGGGGACTCTTTCTTGCCTCAGCCGATGTCAGACAAAGTAAATAATTGTTTAACTTGTGGGAAACAAATACCTCATAAGGATTTCCATTCCTACTGCCTTCCTTGCTTAGGCCCAGACCACGACGTATCAGCCTGTTTAGCCTGTGCTTCCTTCAACCGACGAACTCTTAGACGTTGGTCGGAGTTTGCAGGGAATTTTTGGAGCCGCTTGCTTATAAAATGCCGTCGGAGACCCGACTTCGATCCGACTTCGCATATGGTCAAAATGGGGAAAAGGACCGACACGGTTTCAGCTGAAACCACGGCTGTGCCTCGGGTTCGGCGAAACCGAGTCCTTGGAGATTCCTTCTTCCGAACCTACTTCCGACCACCAAGGCCGAGGCCCCGGCTGAGTCGGCTTCAGAAACCTTCCCACATAAACCAGTGTTCAGGAAATGTCCGACACCATACCTTTGGACATTTCTACTCCTGCACAGCTAGGCCCCTGCTTCCATGTCCATTAAGGCCTTTTCAAGGGCTAAAGCTGCCAAACTTTCTAAAGCTTTGCCTGCCAAATCTACCTCCCAGAGGACTTCCTCTAGTTCACAGATCCTCAACCTTGCTGAGGACCTTATTTCCTTAATTAGGGGTTCACAACCTCACCCAGACAGGGCCTCTCAACCTCCTCCAGACAAAAGGCCCAGGACTGACCCCTCTGATCCACACTCCTCAGATGATTCCACGGATGGATCTGAGTTGTCAGACCACCAGGAAGGGGCTTACTCACCTTATGAGGATTCAGATGCAGAGGAATCTATCCCGGCCTCCCTCCTGAAGAGTTTTCCTTTGGTGAGACTCTACACTCCATGAGAGAGCATTTTCAATGGCAAGGTCAGGATTTCTCTGATTCTAGAAAGATTAAGGACCTTTTGCATTTACCTCAACATAGGCCCTTAGCTATACCTCCTGTTCTGAATGTAATTGATGATGTACAATGATGTCAGTACAGCCCTGATACTCTTCCTCGGCCCCTGCCAAACCTGACAGATACTACAGGGTCCCGGATTCTCATTTCCATTTGTATAAAGCCCATTCTGCAGACCCAGAAACTATTTCTCAGGGCCCTAAAGGGGTTGCGGCCGCACTGCCAAAAATCTTCTACCCTCTGAAAGAGAGTCTAGAGCTTTAGAGAGATGGGGAAAGAAGGTGTATACCTCTGCAACTCTTTCTGTCAGGGCATTAAACTGTCAATTTCATATGATACAGTACCAAGAGTATTTGTTAGATGAACTGAATAAGAAACTTTCTTCTCCTGAACCCCTAGACCGTAAATCCCTTCAGGATTTGGTACACAACTCACAACAGGTTAGTAATCATTTCTTAAAATGTGGCTATGATGCACTGGAGGCTTCATTTAGATCAGCTATGACTGGGGCAGTTATTCGTAGGCATGCCTGGCTGAAGGAGCAATCTTTGCCAGACCATGTCAAAGCTAAACTCCTGGATGCTCCAATGGAGAAACAAAATTTATTTGGCTCCTCTGTTCAGGAGATCTTAAAAAAGGTTGAAGAAAAGGCAAAATCTGTGCAAACAGTTAAAGATTTCCTGCCGAGATTCAGCAGAAACTGGCCTACTAGGAATTGGTCCTTTCCAGACTCGAACAGAGCCCAGAGAGGCAGGAACAGGCGCCCTAGAGGCAGAGGTCAATCGAAGGGCTCCTACAGAGGCCGTCAGTGGCAGCCTGCCAACCAGAGGAGTAGTGCAACAGCAACAACAACAACCACTACACCAGGACAGGCTCAATGACTTAACTCTGATTCTGCCTACCAGGGATCAATTGGAAGCACCCTTGGGCGGAAAGCTGGCTTTATTCTCAAAAAACTGGCATTATATTACAAAGGATACATGGACACTGCAAATAATAGACAAAGGATACAGCTTCCACTTCCACACTTTGCCAAAAAGAAGCGGAATGCCAAACCTTCCACCAAATCAGAGGGCAGAGGCTTTAAGACAAATCAGCAATTTACTTCAGATGAAAGCTATAGAAAGGTACCATGTTCAGAACAAGGCCAAGGATTTTTACCAGACTATTCCTTGTACCAAGAAAAGAAAATCAATGGAGGCCTATTCTTGACCTGTCCACACTGAACACTTATCTCATTGTGCCAAAATTCAAAATGCTGACCCTACAGCAACTTCTTCCCATGTTGGGCAAGGAGTCTTGGCTGGTGACTCTAGATCTCAAGGAGGCATACCTGCATCACGCCTATTCGACCAAGTTGCAGAAGACACCTCAGATTTCTTGCAGGATCAGAGCATTATCAATTCTCAGCATTGCCCTTTGGCTTATGTACTACGCCCAGAGTATTCACAAAATGCCTGGCATCAGTAATTGCACATTGCAGACTACAGGGAATTCAAATTTACCCATACCTGGACGACTGCCTAACACAAGCGGGCAACAAGAAAAATTTGATACATGACTTGGCTTATGCCATACACCTGCTACAGACCTTGGGATACACAGTCAACATCCAAAAGTCAAGACTAGTACCATCCCAAAGGATAACCTTTTTGGGTGCAGATCTGGACACAACCACCCAAATGACCTTTCTCACAGAAGAAAAACAAAGACAACTTCCAGACTACTTCATGATTCTGACAAGACAAACTCAGCTTACTGCAAGGAAAATCCTGCAGGCCCTCGGTTACATGGCATCCTACATAACTGTAATACCGCATGCCAGGCTGCATATGAGGAAATTACAATGGTACCTAAGGAGTGTATGGTCTCAACACAGTCACAGTTTAGAAACCATGATACCAATCATTCCATGCCTTCAAAAGGAATTCCTGTGGTGGGCTCAGGCCTGCCACTCCAACAGAGGGTTGCCTTTCAACAAACCAAAAACAAGGCAGACCATCACCACGGACGCCTCAGACCGAGGATGGGGATCACACATGGAGGGCAAATGTATCCAAGGCCAATGGCCTCAAGGACAGCTAAGCATGCACATAAACCAAAAGGAAATGCTGGCAGTGAGGCATGCAATTGAGGCATTCAAACCCTTCCTCCAACAAGGACACCTGTTAATAAGGACAGACAACACCACGGTCATGTGGTACATAAACAAGGGAGGCACACATTCTTACCCTCTATGCGGGTGGCTATGAATCTGTGGGAACTATGCCTGAATCTCAATATCCAACTACAGTCCCAATTCGCGCCAGGAAAGAAAATGCACTGGCGGACAGCTTAAGCAGAACTACCATGGATGCACACGAATGGATGCTGCACCCAGACATCTTCCAACTCATAGCAAAGACATGGGGAATGCCGGAGATAGATCTGTTCACCTCCCCACTCAACCATCAACTGAAGACATTCTGCTCAAGGACATACCACCCACTCTCTCTTTCAGCTGGAAAGCCCTAACAATATATGCTTTCCCACCTCTCCCATTGATGTACAAGGTTCTACTGAAGATCAGGGAGGAACAGCCAAAAGTGATACTAATAGCTCCGGACTGGCCAAGACAACACTGGTATCCATTATTGAGGCAAAATCATGGCCTCTCCCCCTATGGCCTCTTCTTCTGATGCAGAACAATTTCAAGACCCTGCATCCCAACTTGAAAACATTGCAGCTAACTGCCTGGAAAATTCCTTAAATCCCAATCAAACTGTTTTATCTCAGAGGGTGAAGGACATTATCCTGGAGGCTCGCAGGCCTTCCACAAGGAAGACATACTCAGCTAAATGGAAGAGATTTCTCATTTGGAGCACATCAAAAGGCTCAGATGTCACAGTGGCAAACATAACACATATCCTAGAGTACTTAGCAGAATTGTTCCACAATGGCCTGTCCTATTCTTCCATTAAGATTCATGCTTCAGCAATTTCAGCAGAATACAATGTGGATCCACCTATCTTCTGCCTCTCCTCAGACAATTTCTGAGAGGGATCAAAATATTAAACCTCCAAGAAGACCCTCTTCCTGCCTGGGATCTCAACTTTGTGCTGGAGAAACTGACACTTCCTCCTTTTGAACCAGCAGCATCAGCGGATCTACAGTTTCTATCTTGGAAAACTGCATTCCTTCTGGCAATCACTTCAGCAAGAAGAGTATCTGAGTTACAAGCATTAATGGCAGTGCAGCCTTTTCTTATTTTCCACCAGGACAGGGTGTCACTAAGAACCAATCCTACTTTTATGCCAAAGGTGGTATCTAGGGTATCCTTGAACCAAGCTATTCACTTGCCTACGTTCTTCCTAATCCACAGAATAGAGGGGAAAAACTTTTGCACACCCTGGATATACACAGACAACTACGCTACTACTTGGACAGAACGAAAACTAGCAGAAAAACTGACTCAACTTTTTGTAGCATATGCAACTGGGGTGCAAGGAAGAGCAATTTTCAAACAGACACTTTCAAAATAGATAGGAAATTGCATTCGATTTTGCTACTCCTTTCATGGAAAGACAGTTCCTGAAAATATCAGGCCTCACTCCACAAGGGCCATGGCCACCACTACAGCCTTCCTACGAGGGGTGGCTACCAAGGACATTTTAGAAGCTGCTACTTGGAGCTCCGTGCATACATTTGCCAAGCATTACAATCTACCTTTATACTCTAGATCCAGAGCAGGGTTTGCAACTGCAGTCCTGCAGGGATCTTAACTACACCATCCTTTCTTAGTACCTCCTCCCCAGATTGGCTATGGTATTCTACCCGTATGTTATGACTGCAGATGCATCCTTGAAGGGCATAGTACAGTTTTGTACCTACCATAAATGTAGATGTCCGATAGGTATGCATCTGCAGTCAGGATCCTCTCCCTCCTTCCCTCTGTGGTATTCCTAGGTACTTACCTCTCTATTAGCTAGCTGGGGAATCTATTATGGTGTATTTGTTTGTTTATACATGTATATAATTTGCAAATGTTTGGAACTTTTCAGCATTTATCCAAATTTAGCCTTCCTAGAGGGCACCTGGCATCTGGGGCAAGAAAAACTGAGGAAAATGGCGTTGGCTGATGCTTTTATACCCCAGATGCTCTGACGTCGGAAAAGGTGGCGATCTGACTGAACTAGACCCAGACTTTCAAATCCGGGCAAGTGGGTCTGTGTCTGAGGGACAACCCCCCATATGTTATGGACATACCTAACGGACATCTACATTTATGGTAGGTACAAAACTGTACTTTCATCTGTGTGTCCCTATTCAGTACACACACACTTCCCTGACTGTTTATTTTACATGGCAGTTCATGTACCCTTACAGATCATTTACACAATTTTTGTACAGAATGCCTGGAATGGGATTCCACAATACTCTGCACTATATACACTATCCTCTACTGTTTTTGGACTATATACATTGCTGTATGATGCACCCTGGTAATCATTGTGGCTTTCTGCGCAGTCCCACTAAGCTAGTCTGCTCTAAGGTAAACACGTGTGCTATCCGTGTTGCATTACATAGTTTTCTGGCCAGAAACACTGTTGTCAGCCATGAAACACTGCTTGTTCACATTTAAGCATGGTGCGTGTCATGAATATGTAATCACCACTCCTGCTCACAGAACAAACATGTAATCTCCATGTAGACTTTGCGCGAAGCCAGCATGGAGTGCATTAAACCCACAGTCTGTTCACTAGTGGTGACTGGTATTTGTAGCTATAACCTGTTATTTCCTGACCTGCAGTTTTTAAAAAAATATCAACGTTTGACTATATGCATCTGGTTAGAAACCAGCCAAGTATAATTCCAGTATTGGGTATGTATCCTTGATTGACTGGGTGCTAACTTTTGAAGACTTTCATTCTCTTGTTGTAATGCATCACTCCTGATACTTTTTTTCTCCAGCTCTTACCTCCTAGGTAGGGCTCTAGATCAGGTTTCACTACCATCCCCCCACTGAATATCCTCCCTTCTCCCCTTCCCCTGGAAGGCAATATTAGATACATTTAAACTGCAGTGCCATTTTGTAAAATAGTCCAGGGTTTGCTGCTTCAACTGCCTCTACCCACCAGGTCCCCTGAGAATTGTGCACGCATGCTGGTATTTTTCAGTCTTTTTATATGCTTAGTTTTTGTTTGATAGTACTGCTTCTGTGTTATTGATGCTATTTTACTGTGCACTGTTTTAACCTTTGCTTCTAAATGTGAACATTGTGTTGAATGTATTTAGCATAGCATGCAGGTATTTTTTTATTTATATTTGCTTAGTACTGCTTCAGTTACTGCTGCAGTTTTACTGTGTACTGTTTTAGCCATTGCTTCTGAAAATGAGCATTGTGCTGAATGTATTTACACACATGTAGAGTGCATTTATTGGATTATTGTAACTGTTTTGTAGAACTTACGGTCAGTCATTGGGATATATGTTACCTGTACACCCTCTCATGTTTGCTAACACTATGATGTAATTTCAACATATATTGCATTTACTGGGGCCGCGGTGGTGCAGCAATAGCGTTGCCTCATAGCAAGAGGTTCTCCCGTTCAATTCTCGGCTGAAGTGCGGGGGAGTGCCTTCTGTGTGGAGTCTGCACGTCCTCCCCGCGGTTGGATGGGCATTCGAAAGACATGCATAAATGGGCGTGCCTTTGTTGAAGGTTGGACGTCGAGCTGGCACCTTGGCGTTCATGAAAATCTACTGCCAATCATTAATGGACCGGAGTTCCGCTGTGGCGACCCCTAACTGGGAAAAACCGAAAGACAAACAACAACAACAACAGCAATAACAACAACAACATTGCATTTACTAGGGCAGTGCTAACTGCATTTCCCACTGTGGCTACTGGTATTTATTGAATAAATTACCTCAATATTTGTTGTTATCCTGTAGGTTGTGTCTAGCCATAAGTGTGAATTAATGTTGTGCTCACTTAACTGGCATGTACCTTACCTCATAATACTATAATATATCCTTACCTTCCACATTCGCCACTCACATGCACCCACAGCTTTCCTCAAGACAATACTTTGCTCATGTTAATTTTTTACTGTTGTCTACCTACAAAAAGACTTTATTGCATCTATTTTTTGTCTCTTTTTTTCATACAGCTCTAGCTCTACTTTACTCGTGGCTATCCCCCCCCAACTCGTGGCTGTCCCCCCCTTCCAAGTGAAGAATTTCTGATAATTATCCTGCAAACAACTGAGGGCAAAAGGAGTCACTGCTGGGAGTTTTACTGTCTGAAATAGTCTTATCTCTAGGTCTGCTTCACCCATAGCTGCCCCCCTCCCTCCCAAGTGAAGAATTTCTGAAAATTATTCTGCAAACAGTTGACGGCAAAGGGACACACTACTGGGACTTTTACTCTCTGCAATATTCTTATGTAGGTGTATTCCCTGTTAACTAATTTTTGCATTTAGTTCTTAGTGCTTTTGCTTAATTTTATTATATTGGCTTAGCGTGCACACTTACAAGGTCTCCCCGCTCCTTTTCCCAATCCCTGCCATTGAAATTAACTGCCACTAGCTGGCAGCAGAACACCACTGAACAGCTGAATCTTAGCCCATATTAGTAGCTCATCTTGTAAGCAAAACAGTGCTCTACAGTTATTTAAATTATCCAGTATTACTGTCTACTGTAAAGTCACCCAAGTCCCTTCAAAGCAGTTATTTTTCCATTCACTGTGAATAAATAGTGGAACACAGTAACTGGCATTATCCCAGCCATTAATCTACAACGCTGCTTACCTTCATTACTTAGACTCCTGATACTTTTTTCTCTAGCCCTTACCTCCTAGGTAGGGCTCTAGATCAGGTTTCACTACCATCCCCCCACTGAATGCACTCACAGCAGCATTAGTCAGTAACATTACCTCCCCTTTCTCTCCCTTTTGCACTCCAAGCTATCATCCCTACTTCAACCTACTTACTGATTGTTTCTTTTGTCCCACCTTGCAAGTCATGTCGGGCCTTTACGCTCCGTTCCCCCTCGCTTTGCTCAGGCTCACTTCCCTACCCCCATTCCCTCCCACCCCATATCAGTTACATATATACTTAGCCATACCACACCCAGTTTCAAGCAACCAATCAGCACACACCCCACTCTAAGCTCATCCCACACTCAAACACTCAATCAACATAAGCCTCACGCTGTTAACCCATCCCACGTACCTCAGTTAACAAACACCTTTTTCAACTGTAATACAACCAGCTTCAACTCATCACTCCCATCCATTTCTCTCCCACATCCTATTCTGATACTTCTATATTCACCAAACATTCACCAGTGCCACTTATACACTTCACTGTATTACCACTTCTTTTTTACTCGCTATGTCTCATACTACTTCTACACCTTACACCATTGCAACCTACTCATACAGTACCAAAACCCACCTCTTGTACAGCTATCCAGCTTCCTAAACACAACTCCTGTTCCACAATATATCCTAGTCTTTATTCCAGTAACACATTATTATTCTTCAAACATACAATCCTATCACATACACAGCTAACTCTACAAACTGCACTCTTCAAAACTCAGTTTAACTCTAAGTATAAACTGCTTCAGCAACACCCACTCAAACAGTACATCCACACTTCCCCAATGTGGAGACATCCACCCCAACCCAGGACCCACTCCAACTACCTTCTCACCTCCCAAACCTCATAAATCCCTAACACTCACTACCATTAATATATAAAGTATCAGAAACAAAATTCCAGAATTCCATGCCTGGATAGCACATTCCAGACCCAACATAATTGCCGTAGCCGAGACATGGCTAAAACCATATATAAAAGACACAGAGTTCCTCCCTCCAGGTTTCTCCTGCCTAAGATCTGATAGATCCCACAAGAAAGGGGTAGGAGTTGCTCTTCTTTATCCTAACTCTTTCACCATCATTCCTTACCCAAACTCCATTCCCCAATTCTCTGCAGCTGAATTCATCATTGCACATCTAAAACTAAATGATTTCAAAAGTCTGTGCCTGATAGCCATTTACATCCCACCCGGCAACAATGTTTCTGTCTTAGAAGAAATAATAGCCTGGACCTCAAATAATATCCACACTGAAACTATAATTCTAGGGGATGTCAACGTAAATTGGCTAGACCATACAAATCCTTATCCAAAGGGGGGAAAAAAAAAAAAAAAAGGGTAGTGCCAACCCAAAAATACACTACTACACAGGACAGCTAAACTTAACTCTGACGCTACCAGGGATCAACTAACCTTCAACGCTTTATTTCAAAAACATTAACAAAATACATGGCATGCTAAAGACAAAGATACAGGTTTCACTTCACCTTTGCCAAAGAAGGATGCAAATTCCACCAAATCAAGGCAGAGCTTTAAGACAAATAAATTTACTTCAGATGAAAGCTATAGAAAGGTACCATGTTCAGAACAAGGCCAAGGATTTTACTCCAGACTATTCCTTGTACCAAGAAAAGAAAATCAATGGAGGCCTATTCTTGACCTGTCCACACTGAACACTTATCTCATTGTGCCAAAATTCAAAATGCTGACCCTACAGCAACTTCTTCCCATGTTGGGCAAGGAGTCTTGGCTGGTGACTCTAGATCTCAAGGAGGCATACCTGCACGTCCCTATTCGACCAAGTTGCAGAAGACACCTCAGATTTCTTGCAGGATCAGAGCATTATCAATTCTCAGCATTGCCCTTTGGCTTATGTACTACGCCCAGAGTATTCACAAAATGCCTGGCATCAGTAATTGCACATTGCAGACTACAGGGAATTCAAATTTACCCATACCTGGACGACTGCCTAATACAAGCGGACAACAAGAAAAATTTGATAAAGGACTTGGCCTATGCCATACACCTGCTACAGGCCTTGGGATACACAGTCAACATCCAAAAGTCAAGACTAGTACCATCCCAAAGGATAACCTTTTTGGGTGCAGATCTGGACACAACCACCCAAATGGCTTTTCTCACAGAAGAAAAACAAAAACAACTTCCAGATTACTTCATGATTCTGACAAGACAAACTCAGCTTACTGCAAGGAAAATCCTGCAGGCCCTGGGTTACATGGCATCCTGCATAACTGATCACATGCCAGGCTGCATATGAGAAATTACAATGGTACCTAAGGAGTGTATGGTCTGAACACAGTCACAGTCTAGAAACCATGATACCAATCATTCCATGCCTTCAAAAGGAATTCCTGTGGTGGGCTCAGGCCTGCCAGTCCAACAGAGGGTTGCCTTTCAACAAACCAAAAACAAGGCAGACCATCACCACGGACGCCTCAGACCAGGATGGGGAGCACATGGAGGGCAAATGTATCCAAGGCCTATGGCCTCAAGGACAGCTAAGCATGCACATAAACCAAAAGGAAATGCTGGCAGTGAGCATGCAATCGAGGCATTCAAACCCTTCCTCCAACAAGGACACCTGTTAATAAGGACAGACAACACCACGTCATGTGGTACATAAACAAGCAGGGAGGCACACATTCCTACCCTCTATGCCGGATGGCAATGAATCTGTGGGAACTATGCCTGAATCTCAATATCCAACTACAGTCCCAATTGTGCCAGGAAAGAAAATGCACTGCAGACAGCTTAAGCAGAACTACCATGGATGCACGAATGGATGCTGCATCCAGACATCTTCAACTCATAACAAAGACATGGGGAATGCCGAGATAGATCTGTTCCCTCCCACTCAACCATCAACTGAAGACATTCTGCTCAAGGACATACCACCCACAAGCTGGAGGGTGGACTCTCTCTTTCAGCTGGAAAGCCCTAACAGTATATGCTTCCACCTCCCATTGATGTACAAGGTTCTACTGAAGATCAGGGAGGAACAGCCAAGGTGATCTATAGCTCCGACTGGCCAAGACACACTGGTATCCATTATGAGGCAAATCATGGCCTCCCCTATGGCCTCTTCTGAGAACAATTTCAAGACCCTGCATCCAACTTGAAAACATTGCAGCTAACTGCCTGGAAAATTCCTTAAATCAATCAAACTGTTTTATCTCAGAGGGTGAAGGACATTATCCTGGAGGCTCGACCTTCCACAAGGAAGACATACTCAGCAAATGGAAGAGATTTCTCATTTGGAGCACATCAAAGGCTAGATGTCACAGTGGCAAACTACACATATCCTGAATACTTAGCAGAATTGTTCCACAATGGCCTGTCCTATTCTTCCATTAAGATTCATGCTTCAGCAATTTCAGCAGAATACAATGTGGATCCACCTATCTTCTCACCTCTCCTCAGACAATTTCTGAGAGGGATCAAAATATTAATCCTCTAAGTATAAACTGCTTCAGCAACACCCACTCAAACAGTACATCCACACTTCCCCAATGTGGAGACATCCACCCCAACCCAGGACCCACTCCAACTACCTTCTCGCCTCCCAAACCTCATAAATCCCTAACGCTCACTACCATTAATATATAAAGTATCAGAAACAAAATTCCAGAATTCCATGCCTGGATAGCACTTTCCAGACCCAACATAATTGCCGTAGCCGAGACATGGCTAAAACAAAAGACACAGAGTTCCTCCCTCCAGGTTTCTCCTGCCTAAGATCTGATAGATCCCACAAGAAAGGGGGAGGAGTTGCTCTTCTTTATCCTAACTCTTTCACCATCATTCCTTACCCAAACTCCATTCCCCAATTCTCTGCAGCTGAATTCATCATTGCACATCTAAAACTAAATGATTTAAAAAGTCTGTACCTGATAGCCATTTACATCCCACCCGGCAACAATGTTTCTGTCTTAGAAGAAATAATAGCCTGGACCTCAAATAATATCCACAGTGAAACTATAATTCTAGGGGATGTCAACGTAAATTGGCTAGACCATACAAATCCTTATCCAAATGCTTCCATCAACCTCTATAACTTCACTCAGCTTATTACTACCATAACCAGGCCTAGCAATAGCACTAACAAAGGCATCTTACTTGACTGGGTCATAGTGTCCGATCCCAAAAATATTACATCTGCAGGAACTCTACCCTGGAATATCAGTGACCATCTGCCTGCCTATGTAACACGTGCCATCTCCTCAACCTTACATGAGCACCAGTACAGACCCTATAGATGGCTAACTAACTTCAACCCTATAAGCTTCAATGAAACATTAAGCAAAATCAATTGGAGCATTCTAAAGTATTTGCCTCTAGATGAAGCAGTTGAATCTTTCATTTCAGCTTTCCTCAGTATACTCAATAGAATGACCCCCCCTGCAGAATAAGAGAATAAAAGCAAATCATTCAATTTAGCTTTCTAGAGATGCAAAAAAACTTATGAGTACCAGAGACCGAGCATGGAAGAAATGGCATAGTAGTAAAAACCCCATCAATCTCCAGCTTTTCAAACAACTCTGCAATCAAGTAAAGCATCTAATTATTAATAATAAAAAACAGTACTACTTCCATCTCCAAAACAAACATAACTATAACCCAAAACAGTTCTGGAATTTAGTCTCCACTCTATTAAACCCTGGCACCAAAAGCAATCTTTGCCCAAACCCTGGCAAAACCTCTGCTGAACTAGGTACCCTTTTCAACTCCTACTTCATAGACACTATATCCAAACTTGCTTCCACCTTTCCTACAGCTACTCACAACAGCAACCCTACTTCTAGAAACCATACCCCAGAAAAAGCCTTCCCACCAGTCTTTCTCCTTCTCTCACTTTCCCACTTCCACTATTTCTAAACTCCTGCTAAAACTCAAACCCGGTAGCACTGCCCCAGACAGTTTACCCCCAGAATAATCTGGTAGCAGCACCCCAGACAGTTTGCCCCCAGAATAACTAAAATGTCTGCCAAATCCATCAGCTACCCCATAAGCATTCTCATAAATAGATCTATCCAAGAAGCCTATGTACCATCCATTTGGAAGAAAGCTTACATCATACCCTTACATAAAGGCGGTAATAATTCGGACATCTCAAATTTCCACCCTATAGCCATTCTATCTCTTATTTCTAAAATAATGGAAAAATGTATTCAAATTAAATTCATGGATTACCTGTCCCAAAACCAACTACTTTCCACAATTCAGCATGGATTACACCCTGGCCACAGTACTACAACTGCTCTCCTATCCTTCCAAGACACTGTTAACCACAGCCGCAATGATGGTAAACTTGTCTCCGCACTCTTTCTCGATCTCTCTAAAGCTTTCAACACCATCTTCCATCCTCTCCTCATTTCTAAGCTCTCACACCTTGGCTTGTCCACACCTATCCTTAACTGGTTCACCAGTTACCGCACAGACAGACAACAATCCACCAAATGGTTGCACTCTTTCTCCTCTTTTCCCATTACTTCTACCTGAGTTCCCCAAGGATCCATCTTAGGCCCCCGCCTGTTCAGTATTTTTATTAATGACTTTCACTCCACACTCACTCATGCATCTGTAGTTCAATACGTGGATGATTCTACTATTATCTGCTCTGATAACTCTGAAACCGAACTTCTCACCATCACCCAGAATGCTTTCTCTATTACTGAAACCTGGATGACAAATAATCACCTCGCCCTCAACCCAAATAAAACAAAACTCTTGCTCTTTATGCCCAAAAAAGTACCAGTATTAATAAATCTGAT
>NC_056732.1:1445699045-1445769045 GCF_019279795.1 Protopterus annectens
CCTAAAAATGTGTGCAAGGAGCCTATAGTTTGTAAACAACTGAAAGGTAAACCTTATCATCCACTGGTCAGATGCATTTTCTTTGAATGTGGGTATTAATGCTGTTTCAATGAATGTGAATGGCAGTACAGTTTACTGCTCATGCTGTCTGTTTTCGTTGTGAGACTGTATTGTTTAGCAAATGGTTATCAGTGTTCGTGCTGTTTTATTTCAGTATCTGTAATCATTGTATAAGTAAATAAGAAAACATTATGCACACTAATAGGTTTGAACTGTGTTTATTGCAGCTGTGAAGAAATAGCCAAGTAATGGAACACTAGAATGGCTGGGCAGGAGGCTGCTGTGGGGGGATGCAGGACATTATATCTTTTAATTTCTTATTCTAATTAACCTCTTATACCACTGAATTCTCATAGTATATCTACAAGGAATGTACCTAAGCATAGAGAATCTAAAATGTCCTTCACCTCAAAACCCTGTCTTGATCTTCTTACCTTTCCTTTCCTAGGTTACTTCATTATTATTTCTGTCTGTTGTATACATATGCAGAATGTCATAAAGGGTGGTTCTCTTGTGATGTATGGCCAACAATTTTACAAATTGCAAAATTCATGGAGCTTTTATTCACTTTGTGAACTAGTAAATTACAGTGTGTGTGTAATCAAAGACATACCTCCACCTTTTTGTTTCCAAAAAAGCAGAGAGTGTGTGTGTGTGTGTGTGTGTGTATATATATATATATATATATATATATATATATATCGATAGGTATAGTATTTTCCTGTTATATGGGAAGATTTGTGCTTTAGAGAAGTTAGCTAAGAATCCGGAATTGATATTTAAAAGTAGTGAAAAAGTGGCACAAACAAATTCAAAAGACAAAAAGCCCAAGTGGAGAAACTGGATTGGACCCCCTCACAAACATCCGATAATTGTGAGTAAAGCACTCAGTTGTAAAGATCAGGAAACCACTTTATTCAATCCAATACATAAATCCAAGAACAAGATAATCGCTCTCCTCTAGATAATCTAGACTTCATCAGAACAACTAATGAAAAATGAACACTTCCTTTTATACAAACCCAACAGGAAATGACATAATTAATTAGTTAATTAATTGATTAAAACAAATAAATTAAATACCCATTCATAAAATATAAAATGTAAGCAGTCCTAGCTATGACAACACACTATGTGACACACAAACCCCACACATAAATACAGTATGAATACAAATTAAATAAATGTCATGGAATATGAAAATGCAAGTTTATAAGAAGTCTATATATGTATCATAAATACAATAAATAGGATTATAAAACTGTATAAAAATGTAATGTCACTTAGTGTGTTGTCATGCTAGGACTGCTTACATTTAGAATATCTAGACAAAAGGGCTTATCTTATTGGATTTATGTATTGGATTGAATAAAGTGGTTTCCTGATCATTACAACTGAGTGATTTACTCATAATTATCAGATGTTTGTGAGTGGGTTCCAATCCAGCTTCTCCACTTGGGCTTTTTGTCTTTTGAATTCATTTAAAAATAGTTCTGTTTCCTCAATTTCAGGTAAAGATAAGTGAAACAGTTTTTAGAGAGCACAGGTGTTTGTTTTTTTTTCTGCTGGTATCACGCAGTTACATCTCTCTTAGCATTGAAACAACACTACACACATCCTAGAATGCAACACAATGACAACTAAAGTATTTCATCCAATTTAATTTAGAGAGCAAGATGTTAGTAGAAGTCTTCTTAAAGCTGACTGGCCTTAACCCTTACAACTAAGACAATGTTTCTAAAATCTTGAAGTTTTAATACATCTGTTTTAAGGGCTAAGACCAATTAGCTTTAAGACTTTGGATCACACCCCTTACAGTGTGCCTTTTTATAAGAGATGGTTGTTACAAGTACTAATTCTGATGAAGTTTTACATTACTTTAGATGAAAGAGCTCACTTTTCATTAAACTTTTGTGTATTGCATTCTGGTTCATGTGTACTTTGTCATTTCAGTTTTGGTGTATTTTCTACATTCTTGGCCTACTTTGATGTAAGTTAGTTATCTTGGCATCTAGAATTGTGGGCTGATAGCCATGTAGGAACTGTAAAAATTCTAAATTCATGTGTAAAACTAAACATTTTTTCTATTGAAAAAAACCCAAAAATGTCTCTCAACATATTGCCACTTGTGCCAGTGACTGGTTCATGTGTATGGCCCAATGCAGATTTGGAGGTTTGTCTGTGGAGATGAATTTGGGACCATTTAGATTTTGTATTATGGAATATATCAATATATCGGTGATGTATGTACTCACAGATTGAGTGATGCATTTTATAAACATACTAAAACACATTTATCTGTTGTATTTCTATAGGGATGGACAAGATTTCAGGGGGCACACAACCTTGAATGGCTGTATATTGTTTTTATTTATTTATTTATTTATTTATTTATTTATTTATTTTGCAGTCTGATGGATTGTTGTTCCAGGGTGATTAAAGTTGGGCATTTCTGGGTGTTACAAGAGCCCTACAACCATTTGAGCATCATTCTCTCCCCCTTAGCAGCTTCTCTGAGTCTGTGATCACTGTCTCCCAAAGATAATTGTGCATCTGCATGTTGTTCCCCTCTGCTTCCTGGTGGTGCTTAACTCAAAAAGACAACATGGGCTTGGCCACCTTAGACTTCAGTGAATGATACCTAGTGCTCCTGCTGAGCACCACCATTGTGGAGATTTAGAGCTGCATCTTCTAAGATGTACAAGCCTACAACAGCTGTTCACTGTCATCCTTTGCAGCCATCACCTACAGGCACTCGATTCACTAAATGAACTTAGATCACTACACGATTGTCAGGGCATTATTCCTCTATGCCACAGAGTTTGAGCAGGACTCCATATATTCTTGACAAAAAGAAAGAAAAAAAAAAAACACCTGCTACAATGCCGATAAACAGACCACTCCAAGTCGGAAAAGTCAGTTTTTAATAAAAGTTGTGTTTTCATTGCTTCTCATGGAACTTCATCAGAACAATTCATGAATAGATCACATGATGAGAATACACCCAATCAGTGAAATAACAATTAACAATTTTCACACTCCCCCTTCCCAAATTCACATACAAAGTTTTTTTTAAAGTACTATAAAACATAATGTAAAACTGTAGTCACACGTCATAATGTTTAAATTTTAAAATGCAGTTGTTGGAATGCAGTTCATTCAATCGTGGATAATTAGTAACATCAAGTAAAAACTGCCACCTAAGCCCACAGCTGTCTAAAAATTTATAAAAAAAAAAAAAAAAACATGAGGCTCTTGTTTTACTTGTTCTAATACAAAAACATGCCCTTAGTGTGTTTTGATAGTGCATTAGTAGTATTTCTTCTAATGTCATAACAATGTTCATATATGCGTTCCTTCAATTTTCTGCTGTTTTTTTCCTCACATAGAACACCGGACATAATTTGCACTGGGCCAAATAAACTGTACCCTTAGATTCACAAGAAAAGTGGCCCTTTGAAACCAGTTATCCCGTTTATATTAACACTATCTGTTAATAAAATATAGAGGCATTGGTGGCAATGACCACAATTGAAAAAAACAATTTTTTGTTGGACTGTCACTTTTTTAGATGTTAAAAGATATCCATTTTCCAAATAACGTTTGAGACCTATCCTTTCTATATGTAATCAAAGGCCCTTCCCTTATTTTTTTTTTTAATTAAGTCACTGTTATCATTGAACAGGCACCAATTTTTACATAGGATGTCTGAAATAGAACTACTGATCAAAATAAAGGTAGTAATAAAAGATTTCCCATCATTTTTTCTGGACTGTAACCTTACTGATAGACTTCTCCCACTTATCACCTAAAATTAATGGTAAATAAAATAAAATGTTTTCTCTTCACCACAACATCCTCTTTGACATAACAAAATCAGTAAGATAACCCCTGTTGTGAGACTTGACTAGGGTGTCACATCCTTTCATAAATACATCAATTTCTGACACAGTCCTTGCTAGCCGAACTAGCTGTCCAATAATTACCACTTTTTTTGTGGTGTTTGGGATGACAACTGTTATAATGTAAAAAGGAGTTTGAAAACATAGGTTTTCTGTGAGTACCAGAACAAAATTTATTTCCAATATAGTGTTTTCTAATCTCTGTATCTTAAAATGTTATGGTATTGCTACTCATGTTGTGTGTAAATTTATTTATTTTTTTGTTTGACATTTGGTTACTGGGAAAGTCCGACTGGGCAAAAAGCCCATTCTCAGTGGAGGCCTGGGGAGAAAAGCTGCAATAAAAATAAAAGTTTTACAAAAAAAAAATTGCTAACAGAAGCAAAAGCAGAAAAGCAAATTTACAGAAAGTGAAAAAGGGGCATTTGCATACAATTTTTACATATAGTGGAAACCAAGCATTTTCTAAAAGAAAAAAATATGTATAACAATGTTGAGTTTACAGTAGATTAGTATTTGTAATAACAGACATATAATTTACATAGGATGTTAGTGGTGTTTGATGTGTGATGTATAGACTACGCTTGTATAGGTTGAGGTATGAGGAAGGTAACAACCCAATTAGACAAGTTGGAAATGCAGAAAAATTTTATAAATGGTTAGGATAATTAAGTTAATGCAGAGGTCTTAATTATTAGTGAAAGTTGCAGAGGTGTAGATGGAAGTGAAAGAAGGGATGTAGAAGATGATAGGGAATGTCGGGAGAAATAGAATGATGCTGAAGAATGGACGTAAGTGGGAGCATAAGGAGCTGCAGTATAGATAAATGTGTAAGATAGGAGCTGCACTATAGATAAAGGGGGAAGATAGGAAGCAGGATGGGAGCAGTAGTATTAGAGTAGTTGATGTAGGAGAGAAGTTAGACTGGACTGATACAAGGACATGTACTTGACCTGAATAAAAAGTGTTTTAGTTTAAATTTAAATGTTCTGAAATTTGAAGTTGTTCTGATATCTAACGGGGAGTGTGTTCCATAATTTTGCCACAGAGTATGAACAAAGGGATTGCTCAGCAGTTTTATTATATTTATTAGAGATAGAAACTGTTTATCTTCCAACCAAAGTGCATGGCCAGGTGTGTAGATTTGAAATGTTGAGATTAAGGCAGGACAAATATCAGGAGTGTAGATAATTTTATGGACCATAGCTAGTTGGAGGTTCGTAGGTAGGTACCAGGCTGTAGGCCCAAGGGCCTAAGTAAGCCTAGCCAACAAGATTCCCTGGCTTACGCCACCCAAGAAAGTTATTTTCCTGTGCCCCTGTCAAGCAGAGCCACCAAAGTGATCAACAGGGTGTATTTCCTATTTCCCATTCACTTATCAAGATTTTTCTTGAAGAGTGCTAATGAGGAACTTTGCTTCACATAGATGGGTAGCTTGTTCCAGAGTATGGGAAGTCTCTGGGACAGGAATCTATCCCTCCAGCATGTCCTGTTTATTGTGGTGACAAGGTTTAGTCCCTAGAGTGTGTAGCTCGGAGGGATTGGGATTTCTTTAGGTGTAGCATGTCCGACAGCTCTGGGATTGACAGAGCTTTATATGTTAGGCAGAGATCACCTCTGAGTAGGCGATATTCTACAGAGTAAAGCTGGAGTTTTTTGAGATGGTCAGTGTAGGGCATCTGTTTGAGGCCAGTAATCCTCTTTGTGAAGTACTTCTGTGGCCTTTCCAGCTGCTGCAGATGTCTTGTGAGGTACATTCCAAAAGAGGCGTCGTACTCTATAATGGGTCTAATGAATGTCCAGTAGAGGGGAACAATGACCTCTTTTTTCCTAGATGAGAACCCTTTTGTGGTGAGGTGTGCCAAGTAGAAGGATTTCCTGACTACTGTGGCGATGTGATTATCAAAGGAGAGACTGCTGTCCACCTGGGTTCCCAGGTCTCTTATCACATATTCAGCGTTAAGTAGACTGCCCCCTATGTGGTAGTTCATGGGTACAGAGTTTTTACCAAAGAGAATGACAGTGCACTTTTTGTCATTGAGCTTGAAGCCATGGCTCTGACCCCAGGCATCTGTCTCAGTGAGGCCCTTCTGTAGGATGTCCACATCATTTGGGGACTCAGCTATGGCTCCTAGTTTGCAGTCATCTGCGAACTTCATTAGCCAAAGATCTTCTTTGTTAGCCTGTACTTCAGAGAAGTAGATACCAAACAGGAGAGGTCCCAGGACTGAACCCTGTGGTACTCCACTTGTCACTAGTTTGAAGTCAGATTTGGAGTCTGCAACTTTTACAGTGTGGGTTCTGTCAGTGAGCCATACCTATTTACATATTTATACCTAGTTTAGTGAGTTTAGCTATAATTCCAGAATGGGGGATGGTGTTGAAAGCCTTGGCAAGGTCAAGCTAGGCTGTGTGAACCACCTTACCCTTGTCTACAGCTTTGGTGACTACCTCAAAGAAGTCGATCAGGTTCAGGAAGCATGATCTGCCTTTCACAAACCCAAACTAGGTGGGTCCAGAGTTTGGAGGTTACCAATGGCTTTATTTGAGTTCCATGATGATACGTTCCATGGCCTTACAGACCAGGCTCGTCAGGCTAATAGGGCAATAGTTCCTGGGATCAGTGGTGGCTCCCCCTTTGTGGAGTGGGATAACTGTTGCTGTGCGCCATTCAGTGGGCACTAAGCCTGATGTGAGACTATGATTGAACATGGTGCTTAGGTGGGGAGCCAGTTCATTCTGAAGTTCGTGTAAAATGCTGCCTGGGATGTTGTCTGGTCCCATGGATGCTGTGTTTTTGGCTTTAGAGAGTGCAGCTTTTACATGCATAGTTGTGATTACAGGGACTCTGCATTCTTACTGTATAGATATGGGCCCTTTAGGGGGTGAGAGGGGGTGAAGTTAGTACTGAACTTATCTGCCAGGACGTTGGCAATATCAGTTGGTTCTGTAATTTTCATGCTATTGTGCTGTAACTCAGAGCAGTTCTCAGTGTTGCCATTGAGATTCTTGACATAGCTATAGAATGCTTTGTGGTTGTCCCTATAATCAGTGGCAATTTTGTTTTCATAGCTAGCTTTGGAGGATCTTATAAGGGATCTCAGCTTCTTACTGAGGCTGACCAGGGAACTCCTCCACTCATGGGATTTTAGATGTTGTGGAAGTCCAAGCCATTTTAGGTGAGTGAGATGGGAGCAGTGGTGTTTGTAATAAGATAGGCTTGTAGCAAATTTTGCTATTTTGTTGTAGCATGATTCAAGCTTATTTTTAGTGTTTTCTGAAAACTGGTTAAAATGGGTGCAACATGAAATAAAGAAGGTAACAAGTAGGTAATGGCTAAGTTGTTTCAGTAGTTTTGTCCACAAAGTGCTTGTGCCTATAGATATACCTAGTTTGTGGTGTGTTTTTTTTTAATAGCGATATCTGTATGAAGGTCAAAGAAAAGTTGGTTATCGATTGTAACTCCTAGTAACTTGCTGTGTGAGACCACTTCAGTTTCTGTGTTATTTAATGAAAATACTCTAAAATCAGCTGAGAGAGTTCTTGGTGTAAAAAGTAGGAGTTTTGTTGGGATTGAGTAATAATTGAGCATTATTGAGCCAGGTCTCAATAGATGTGAAGGCAGTTTGTGTTATTTGCCTAAGGTGTTCTATGCTGGTGGAAGAGGAGATGAGAGTAGCATCATTGACATATTGGACTAGGGAACTTTGACACGAGACAGTGTGGAGGTTATTTATAAAGGTATTAAAGAGGAGTGGTCCAAAGATGGAACCTTGCGATACTCCTATTTTATTGGTTAGATATTGGGAACAAGCGTCTTGGCATTTTACACATTGTTGTCTATGGGATAGATAGCTAGGAAATCATAGGAGAGAAGGTTGAGAAAGACCAAGAGAGGAAAGTTTGTGTAAGAGTTTGGGATGTGAGACAGTATCAAAGGCTTTAGAAAGAGGAAGAAAAGAGCTGAGGTTAATTGGACAGAGTCCTTAGCTTTGTTGATGGTGTCTGTTGAAAATATTAATGCTGTTGTACTGTGTGCTGGTCTGAATCCATGCTGGGTGGGTGTTAGTAGATTGTTGTTGATAAGGTAGTCAAGGGGTTATTTATGTATACATTATTCTAAAATTTTTGAGAGAGGGGTAGGATGCCAGCAGTTGGAGAAATGTTTAGACTTTCCACATTTATGTAAGGGATTTATGATTGATTTTTTCCAGAGGTAAGGAACTTTGGATTCTGTGATACATCTGTTAATGAGAATACTAACTGGGTAGGCAATGGCATCTGCAGCAAGTTTCAGGTATGTGGTGGGGAGGTTGTCAGCAGACAGAAAGCATGGTTTTATTTTGTGTAGAAGTTTGCATTTGTGAGTAATGGGTACAGGTTGCAGTGAGAAGCTTTGAGGTTTAGGAGCTATCATTGTGGATTTTTGGAATGAGAGAGATAGCTGCAGAGTATGCTGTAGTAGTGTTTGAGAGTATGGTAAATTGAAATTAGTTGCAGAGTTGGGACTAGGTGGATTGGTGTGAGTAGTTATTAAGGTAGCTCTACTTTTCTATAAAGTGAGAATTAAACAATTCAGCAATTTGAGATTTTTCTCTAGTTGCGTTGGGAATTTTGTTTGGATCCTGGGGAGAGTAGAGACGAGATTGAAGACCAAAATGTTTTGCGGTTAGTTTTATGGTCTGTTAGTTATGTAAAATATTTGTTTTTGTCAATTGTTATAATTTTTTGCATGATTTCATAAATATCTGTAGTTTTGTAAATTTTGATCTTTCCTGTTCTTTTGCCATTCTTTCCAGTCCTTATCTTTGTCTATTAGCAGTTGTTTATGTGGATTGTGTTAGCCAAGGTGCATCATTTGTTTTGGTTCTTTCTATTCAAAGTGGAGCTAGACTATTAAGGGTGTCTAGAAATAGTTTGTTGAAGTAAGTAACTGCATTGTCTAGGGGTAGTATTTTCAGCATTGACCAGTTTAGGGAGTTTAGTATGTTATTAATGAGTTCCTGGCTGAAGTTGGTTAGGTTATGGAATGTTTTGTAATTATGGGTTTTGGGAGATTAAGTGGCTGTCTTACAAGTATAGGCAGGAAGGTGGTCACTTATAGTGTCTGGGAGAGTTCCATACTTGAAATATTTCTTGGGATCTGGAACTATGATCCCGTCAAAAATTGAACCTTGGTTGTAGTTTTTTGAATTTTTTGTTGGAGGTGTGATAAGTTGTGTAAAGCTGGAAAGATTTATGCTGTTGACTGGGAAATCAGAGGTTAGATTTTGCCAATTGATGTTGACATCACCCATAATAATTGTTTCATTGGATATATTGTGTGACATCCAGCAGAGAATGTCTTCTAGTATGGGCATGTTGTGGCCAGGGGGAATGTACAAACCTGCAATACACAATTGTTTAGTTGAATTAAGTTTTAGGGAGGCTATCAGGAGTTTGGAATTACTGAAATTTGGGATGGGTTTGGAGTAGGGCACTATTGTGTATGAGTTGGGGTAGATTAAGGCTACCCTTCCTGATTTTTTGTGAGTCCTATCAGATCTTGAAATGTTAAAGCCTGGAGGTAGCAGTTCGGTATCCGATATACTGGGCTTTAGCCATGTTTCTGTAAGTGCAGTATGTCAGGGGTGTGTTGTGATAGCCATGCATGAAGGCCAATTATTTTGTTAGAGATGCTTTGTATGTTTAGTGTGACTAAAAGCAGAGTATTAGAGGGTCATGAGTCATTGGATTGGAAGGAGTGGTTGGGCGTGGGTTTGGGTGAATGTCACCACTCTGGCTAAAACAGAGAACAGGAGGAGTAGAGGGAGTAAACTAAATGGATTCATATTGGATCTGAGTTTTGAAAGGACCGACAGCTTGGAATCAAGACAAGGTTAGAAGAGTCTATATTTTTTAAATAGAAGGGGTAGTTGCATTAAGTAGGCTAGCAGATATGTTTGATTAGGTGTTAGTTGTTTTTTCTAAGCAAGTGGTGGAAGTGCTGGAATTTTTGGCTAAGTTGAATATATGGGAGTTAAGTGGTATATAGACTGATAGGAGAGATAGAGTTAATGTAAGGGACAAGAGGCATATAATGGTAAAACAGGGATATGCCATTTTGTGGAATTACTATTAGCAGTAGAAGAGAAAAGAAGAGATGGGGCTGGTAGGACAGAAATTTTGAAGGTGGATATGTGGTAATAAGGGGGATTGGTGTAACTATAGTGATTGATGTGCAGTAGTGATGAAAGGGTGGACTATAATATGAGATTAAGTGGAAGATATATTTGATTCATAGCAGAATGGAAGGTGGTGTGGTTTGTAGAGGAGGAGGGTGGGTTGGAATTGGGGATAGGGTAGGGGAGCGGAGCGAGGGCGAATGGAGTGAGCTGACCAGGCCACTGAGAACACTGCAGAAGCAATCATCAACTCACAGGTCTGTGCCAAGGTACCAAAATATTCAAATTAACTACTGTGGCGCTCATGAATTGTTTTTAATTATCTGTTTAAGTTAATGTCCACGAGCAAGTATTATCTCAGACATCAAGTTACCTGAGGTAGTTGTAAGTGAGTAACTGATTGTTCTGGGAAAAGCCTTGTAGATAGAGCAATTTCTAGGAGCTGGGAGGCTTAAGCAACAAACTACTGTTTTACTGGCTCTAAGACACTAAGGCAAGCATAGTGTATAGTGGATGAGGGGGAGGCGACCCTAATGACTCATCCTAACTTGTGTACATGCCACTCCACAGTATAGATTACTAAAATAAAGGCAAGATCTTATTTACAGAGAGACAGGAAATGTACCTAATTGTCTTTCTAATGGCAGGCCGCCTTATAGTTGGTAGGATATTAGGCTAAATTCCCCATGTAGCGTATGTGAAGGGGGCACTCGTTGAATTTAGTAAGAACCTGAAGTGACTAATAAAAAAGAATAGATAAGAGAAAATTAAAAATTCCTAAGATTGTAAAGAGAAAATATCGTTAAGATGCATGTGTACCTGAATATCAGTATTGCCCTTTTAAAATAAACAATGTACCATTCAGGAAGTTACAGTGTAATAAAGTAACAAAGTAGTTAATTAATGAAACACATTTTAAAGATAACATAGAATCAATTCAACCTTACATTAGCCAGAGAGTAGCAGAGAAAACAAAAGCAGGTGATGCAGAAGTTGAGCATCACAGCTTTGCATTAACTCATTTCATTGAGCAATATTAGGTCTGCTTGTTTCAGTGAATCAACATTTAGATTATTTATGTATGAAGCTGTTATTACAGACAATTTAAAAAAAAATCAACTGTGTTACAAATATATTCAGTAAAATCATTTAATTTCTCGTGTGTATCACTCCATAAGATGAAAATATCATCCAAAAATGTAGTTTATAAGGCCATGAGTCTTGGAATCCACTATCAAACAAATATTCCATTTCCCAATGGGTCATGACAAAATAAACAAAACTTGGGGGCACATGCTGCCCCCATTGTTTTTTGTCTGAAGAGTTGCTCCTCAAAATAAATGAAATTATTTTTCAATACCATCTCAATCTTTTTCTTTTTCTTTCAGCTGCTCCTATTAGGGGTTGCCACAGCGGATGATCAGTTTCCATTTCTTCCTGTCCTCTGCATCTTGCTCTGTCATACAGAAACTACCTCCATGTCCTTTCTCACCACATCCATAAGCCTTATCTTAGGCATTCCTATTTTCCACTTACCTGGTAGCTCCATCCTTAGCATCTTCTTCTCAGTATACCCAGCATCCGTCCTCAGCACATGTCCAAACCAATGCAACCTAAACTCTGTGGCTTTGTTTCCAAACCGTCCAACCTGAGCTGACTCTAACATACTCATTTCTAATCCTGTCCATTCTTGTCACATCCAGTGCAGATCTTAACATCTTTAACTCTGCCACCTCCAGCTCTCACTCCTGTCTTTTTGTCAAAGCAACCATCTCCAAACCATATGACATAGCTGGTCTCACTACCGTCTTGTAGACCTTTCCTTTCACTCTTACTGTTACCCATCTGTCACAAATCACTCCTGACACTCTTCTCCACCCACTCCAGCCTGCCTGCACTCTTCTTCTCCTCCTCTCTTCTACACTCTACATTACTCTGAACTGTTGATCCCAAGTATTTAAACTCATTCATCTTCACCAACTCTACTCCCTGCATCCTCACCATTCCTCTGTCCTCCCTGTCATTCATGTACATGTATTCTGTCTTAGTCCTGCTGACCTTCATTTCTGTCCTCTCTAGAGTATATCTCCATTTCTCTAGGGTCTTGTCAACCTGTTCCCTATTCTCACTACAGATCACAATGTCATCTGTAACCATCATAGTCCACGGGACTCCTGTCTGATCTCGTCTGTCAACCTGTCCATCACTATTGCAAACAAGAAAGGGCTCAGAGCTGATCCTTGATGTAATCCCACTTCCACCTTGAACACATCCGTTACTCCTACTGCAGACCTCACCACTGTGACACTGCCCTCATACATATCCTGTACCACTTACATACTTCTTTGCAACTCCCAACTTCCTCTTACAATACCACAACTCTTTAGGCACCGTCATATGCTATCTCTAAGTTCACAAAGACACAATGCAATTCCATCTGACCTTCTCTGTACACCTCCATCAGCACCTTCAGAACAAACATCACATGTGTAGTGCTCTTTCCCAGTATAAAACCATACTGCTGCTCAATAATAATCACCTCCCTTTTTAACCTAGATTCTACTACTCTTTCCCATAACTTCATGATGTGGCTGAGTTTTAGCCCTCTGTAGTTACTACAGCTCTGCACATCACCCTTATTCTTAAAAATTGGTACCAGTACACTTCTTCTCCACTCCTCTGGCATACTCTCACATTCCAAGTTTTCATTAGTCTGGTTAAAAACTCCACTGCCATCTCTCCTAAACAACTGCATGCTTCCACAGGTATGTCATCTGGACCAACAGCCTTTCCATTCTTCATCCTCTTCGTAACTGTCCTTCCTCCTTACTAATCCATTGCATTTCCTGATTCACTATCACATCATCCAACATTCTGTTCATTCATCAGCCCGTCAAAGTACTCTTTCCATCTGCTCAACACAGTGTCCTTGCTTGTGAATATGTTTCTCTCATTATCCTTCATAACTGTAACCTGCTGCACATCTTTCCCAGCTCGGTCCCTCTGTCTCACCAATCGGTACAGGTCCATTTCTCCCTCCTTAGTGTCCAACCTTTCATACAACTCTCCATAGACCTTATCCTTAGTCTTCATCACCTTTCTCTTCACTATACACCTCATCTCCTTGTGCTCCTGTCTACTTTCTTCATCTCTCTGACAATCCCACTTCTTCGCCAACCTCTTCTTCTGTATACTCTCCTGTACTTCCTCATTCCACCACCAGGTCTCCTTGTCCTCCTTCCTCTGTCCAGATGTCATACAAAGTACCTTTCTAGCTGTCTCCCTTACCACTTCTTTTTGTAGCTGCCCAGCTATCTGGTAACTCTTCACTGCCACTCAGTGCCTGTCTTAACTCTTCCCTGAACTCACCTTACAGTCATCCTTTTTCAACTTCCACCATTTGATCCTTGGCACTGCCCTCACTCTCCTCCTCTTCTTTTGGATCACCAACGTCATCCTACAGACTACCATCCTATGCTGCCTAACTGCACACTCCTCTGTCACCACTTTGCAGTCTCCAATCTCCTTCAGGCTGGGCCTCCTGCATAGAGTATAATCCACCTGTGTGCATCTTCCTCCACTCCTGTACATCAGCCTATGCTCCTCCCTCTTCTTAAAATACGTATTCACACAGCCATGTCCATCCTTTTCACAAAATCCTCTACCATCTGACCTTCTGCATTCCTCTCCTTAACACCATACTTACCCATCACCTCCTCATCCCCTCTGTTCCCTTCACCAACATGCCCATTGAAATTCACTCCAATCAGCTCTCTCTCACCCTTGGGTACACTCCCCACCACTTCATCCAACTCACTCCAAAGTTTTTCTTTCTCATCCATTGCACACCCAACATGCGGAGCATATTCACTTACCGCATTCATCACACCATCAGTTTCCAGCTTCATAAACATCACTCTATTCTTCACTCTTTTCACCTCCAGAACACTCTTGACACTGTTCCTTCAGGATAATCCCTACTCCATTTCTCCTCCCATCCACACCATGGTAGAACAATGTGAACCCTCCCCAGTACACCTGGCCTTACTCCCTTTCCACGTGGTCTCTTGGACACACAGTATATCAGCCTTCTTTCTCTTCATCATGTCAGATAGCCCTCTCCCTTTTCCAGTCATACTGCCAACATTCAAAGTTCCTAACCTGCCTTCCACACTCCTAACTTTCCTTCTCTCCTCCTGCCTCCAGACATGCCTTCCCCCTGTTCTTTTCTTTTGGCCAACAGTAACCTAATTTCCAGCAGCATACCGTTGGCTAACAGTACTGGTGGTGGTCATTGTTGACCCAGGATTCGACCAATCTGGTATGGAAATCTGTACTGTTATCCGCATATTTGATCTGGCAAAAATTTTACACTGGATGCTCTTCCTAACGTAACCCTTTCCATTTATCCAGGCTTGGGACCGGTATGAGGAATGCACTGGCTTGTGCATCCCCAGTGGCTGGGTTCAGTACCAATTTACTTTGAGAGGGGGAAAAGACATACACATATTGATACATTACTAAACCACTGGAGTCCAATCTCGTGTGGAATAACTGAGTATAAATATTTTACGTCAGTGGTCAAAAAAAATCACCTCTGAAGAAAAGGATATTTTGTTCATCAATGCAGGATGGAGTTGTGGAGATTATCCATAACAGTTCCAATGATTGGGTGCCTTTGACAGCACCCACACAGACATTTTATCAAAAGGTATGACTTTTGTTCTGGACATTGTGACTAATATATTACTTGACTTGAAATGATATGTTAGGGAAATATGTTTGTCATTATGGTTTGAATCAGACAACGCTGTTGTTTGAAAGGTTTGCCCAAGCAGACCCAGTAATTTCATCCCCCCATCATGCTTTGCAAGTTTTTGAAAAAGTATGTGAGCTTGACATTAGATGTTCATTAAAAGGTCCTCAAGCTTTTAGATATTATAATTTATCATTACATGAAAGTGAATTGTTGAATGAGGTATGCAGAAATCATACCTCCCAACTGTCCCGAATTACTCTGTTTTTACCGAGTTTTGGGGTCCAAATAATAGGGTGCCACAATTTCTGAGTGGCACCCATTCATTTCTGATTTTTTACTTTATTTTTTTCACTTTGTTTTTTATTTTTCGTGGTTTCAGAGCTGACGTCAGCTCTGTCAGGGCTACCAGCCTGTTGGAATTGAGCTTGCACACATATTTGATTCAAATGCTGTGTGAACGGGAAGGGAGAACAGAAAGGATATATTTAGAAGGCTCGAGACCGGAAAGGATCTATCTTTGCTCGCTCTGCAAGTGCAAGGGAAAGGATTTGGATTTATTTTCGCTTCTGCTGTCTGGATTTATTTCTAGGAGGGTCGCTCTGTAATTGAAACGTAAGGAACCTAGCTAAGTGTGTGTGTGTGTGTGTGTGTGTGTGTGTGTGTGTGTGTGTGTGTGTGTGTGTGTGTGTGTGTGTGTGTGTGTGTGTGTGTGTGTGTGTGTGTGTGTGTGTGTGTGTGTGTGTGTGTGTGTGTGTGTGAGAGACAGAAATAGTTAAAAGACTTATTTACTTATGAAGGTGGGGTGTTTCATATCGGAGTAGCTATGTTTGTCATACCCGATTTAATTAACAGTTGTTTTGGAAATTCTTATATGCTTTACATCAGTATGGATTCCCTAATTATTGGGTATATGCCTAGCTTAATAAATACAAGTACGTTTGCAAGTATTTGGTTTGGTTGAGGAAGGTGAGCTTTCTAATGATCTAGAGTCTGTTCCGCGTATGATAATACTATAGTCAAGTTCAAACTGATACTTAAAAAGTATTAATTTGTGTAGTGAAGTTTTAGTTATGGGCAAAATTGTTCAGGTATACCTGTAGTGGAATTATGTGTATAGATGAACTGGGTCCCAGGTTTTAAAGCTGTATGCAAGACTGGAAACTGTTTCTCCTTCTAACTTTGATTAAGCAAACTTTGTTATAAGTATTTGTAATTAAACATAAATCGAACATTGCAAGATGGCAGTAGCTTAATCTGTTAGTCAACGTATGCATTAATAAATGTACAGATGTTTTTTTGTAAAGTCTGCCATATAAAGTTGTCAGGACATACCCAAACTTTCTGTAGTGTGTTGTTGATTAATGTGTGCTTAAAACTTGCAAGTGGCATACTACTTTATCACCGTTGTTAACTCTCAAGATGTATTTTGTAGTTAAATGAGGTTCCTATGGTGAAACAGAAAATGACTATATGCAAAATTTCAGGTTTTGGTCCCACGTTGACATTTTGTTGGAGTAAATGTTATTTGAGTGGGATTGGGTGGACTCTTATTATTCCCATATTTAACTATGCGATGTTCAGGAGAAGTTCGTATTACAGTTTTGTGCATAGCGCTCAATGAATCGGTGACAAATCCAGAGATAATCAGGGACACTTAAATTACTAGGACTATTAGAGTTTTTGACAGCGTGTGAATTAATATGCATTTTTTGAAGTAAAGGAGTCATGTCATTATTATTAAGTGTGACGTTTGGAGAAAGGATAGTGAATTATAAGTTTAAGGAGGGATTAAGAGAGATTGGAGTTAAAATCAGGGATAGTTTAGGGGTGTAGTTTTGTGCTTGTGATTGTCCACAACTGCAGATAATTAAGCTACTAATAAGATTGTCTGTCTTTTTGTCAATAATAAAATGGAAGGAAAACTAGTACATACTGTGTGTAAATAAAAAAAGACATGGCATGGAAGTTGCCTTGAAATGGGTTTTATGTTCTGTCTGGTCATGACATATTTAAGAATTCACGAATATTTACTAAATGGTACAATGTAAAATGTGCACTTGTTTTTTATGTGGTTTTAATATCTTAAACATAGGTGAATGGATGGATTAATTCTGCTAACTACTAGCAATTCTTTTGTAGTATGAGAATAGCATTTTATTCTTTGTGGATTGGTGGAGGGGTTTTTGATATTGGCAGAAAACTAAACTTAAGCTCCACTGTCTTTTGCATGTCTAAATCCTGTCTTTTTTTCCATTCTGCATTACTTTTTTCTGTAAATATATAAGCTATTGATGGCTACCGCTGTCATCCTTAATTCTACCGCCAGTTGGTAGTTGAAGCTGACTAGCTCACAGGTAAAAAGAACTTTATCTGTATGCAGAAGACCTTCTCTAGATGTGGAAATTGTACATTTTATTTTGCTTCTTTTTACTCGCTAGCTGACCTGACTAAAGGCCAGTAGATTGTTGTAGGTCACTGGTTCAGACAATTTTGGTAGGTACTGTTCGAAAAATAGTGAGACAGTATTGCTGTAGCTCAGTTGGTTAAGCCATTTTATTGGGTAAATATTAACTGGAAAATATTGTAAGACTTTCAGGCCATGTAATGTGCATTAAATATTTTGGTATGTTGATGAATACTTGAACTGGCTGGAAATGTTTTGGTTTGAAAAGATGAGCTGGTCTGCTCAGCAGGCCTTGTTTTCTTGGTGTCATTTTGTGGTAGGAGAGTTAAAGCAAGTGAACCTGAGCGGATGTGCATCAGTATGGATTATTCTGATATTTTGGGTTTCACCCCATGCACCCCTTCTTTGTAATTTATGGTCCTCTCGTGATGTGTATTGTTTGTTGTTTGCCCATTTTGTGAGTACAAGAGTTTGGTAACCACAGCTTGTCTCACTGTTTGTTCCTTATTTATTCTGTCATCTGTGAGTGTGTGTGTGTAAGCAAGTGAATCTGTGATCTCTGCATTATAAGCCAGAAGCAGACTGGAGTGTACATTGAAGCAAATAACTGAATTGCGGAGTCCTAAGAATGTCCTCCTTTCATGGCGAAACATAGTAACTATGAACATGTTAACAGTTTGCCATCCATTCCCTACTGAAATATTACATTTAAAAAAATAAGTTAGTAACATAAGCAATTTATTCTTCAAGAGCAACAGGCACTTTACTTGTAGATGAAACAATGAAATATAAAGTTGTTTGCTACCAGCAGCCTCTTCATTAGCTACAGATCTTTTTAATGTGGAATTATTTAAATTACTTTTGCTTCTACTGAGATTGTGCATATTTACTGATACTGGTGGATTATAGAAGTTTGAGTAGACTTTTATGATGGAAATGTTCTGAATTGGGCAGTTTTGTCATTATTGGTTAATGCATTTTGTTTCATTGCTTACTGGAAAAATGTTCAAAACAATCAATTTAATTTTAATTTAGCGCTCTGACAAGTGTACTGTATTATACAAGGAATATAATTTAATACAGTCAGGAAGGTGTAAAAAAACATATGTATGAGAGGCCTATGATTTGAAAACAGCCCAAAGGTAATCTTTATCCACCACTGGCCAGATGCATTTCTTTGAATGTGGGTTTCACTGCTGCTTCAATTAATGTGAGTTTCAATGGCAGATAAGTTTTAAAGCTAAGTCTATTTTCACTGTGACACTGTATTGCTTTATTTAGCAGATGTCTATTACTGTTTGGGCTATAAAATGCAAAATAAGTTTTGAATAAAATCCAGATAATCATTATAGCAATAAAGCAGTATGCACATTACAGTGTTTATGGTAAACAGGGCGAAATAGTCAAGAAATGGGACATTGGAATAGCTTCAGGGAGACTCCGGGGCCATATTCGGTTGTATGTTCTTCAGTTTGCGTTTGAAATTTGGTATCCACAATTCCACTGGAGTGGGTGGGGATACATAATTATCTATGCAAATTTTATGTTATCAGCGTACAGATTTGTACCTATTTTTCATGGGTCTTTGTCCGGATTTTTGATGTTTGCAGGTTGAGAGGTATGGCAGAAATGTAGATATGAGAGTTATGAAACCTGACAAGAAGGGTGGTTTGGTTATTATGGACAGGATTGACTATTCAAACCGCATGAATGCCTTACTTATGGATGACACTGATGAAGTTTCTCATAATGAAATTAATGTTGTATATAGTAAAATAGATGTACAACTGGAAGACATGTTATTTCAAGGACAAATTGATAAACATGAGTTTATGTTTAATAATAGACCTTTGTTACCTAATATATTTGGTATTCCCAATATTCATAACTGTATTAGCAACCCACCATTGACACTTATAGTGGATGCAGCTAGATCTAAGACTCATTTTATTGCAGAGTTCTTGGATATTACATTAAAGGGAGATTGAAAAGTACCCCACAGATTTGTAAAGATTCCTGGGATTTTCTCACAGTGGTGAGCAAAGAATCATTTTCTTCAGAGGTGATTTTTTTTAACCATTGACATAAAAGATTTGTACTTTGTTATTCCACATAAGGTTGGACTTCAGTGGTTTAGTATGAATGTATCAATATGTGTATATCCTTTCCTCCTCTCAAACTAAATTCTTTAGTTTCTTTGATAGAGATGGTATTGAAAAATAATTTTATTTATTTTGAGGGGCAACTCTTCAGACAAAAAACAGGTCACAATGGGGACAGCACGTGCCCCCTTTTTGCTAATTTTGTCATGGCCCATTGGGAAATGTTATATTTGATACTGGATTCCAAAACTCTTGGTCCTTATACACTAGATGTTTGGATGCTATTTTCATCTTATGGACTGATAAACAGGAGAAATTAAATGATTTTATTGAATATATTAACAACACCGTTGATTTTTTTTTTAATTTACACACAACATTGGTAGAGATGGAGTAACATTTTTAGATATAGAAATTAAAAAGACTATACTGAAAATACATTTTGTTCTGGAATTTATAGAAAAACCTACATTTTCAAACTAAATTTTACACTATAATGGTTGGCCTCCCAAACACCAGAAAAAAAGTAATAGTTAAGGGACAATTATTTCGGCTAGCAAGGATGGTGTCAGAATTTGATGTATTTATGCAAGAATGTGACACCCTAGTCGACATGTTTCACAAGAGGGGTTATCCTTGTATTTTTGTTGTGCCACTCAAAGTGGAAGTTGTAGTGAAAAGGAAAATATTTTATTTACCATTAATTTTAGGTAATAAGGGGGAGAAGGCTGCACTAACATCACAGTCCAGAAAAATTGTGGGAATTCTTTCATTACTACCTTTACTTTGGACAGTAATTCTGTTTCAGACATCCTGTGTAAAAGTTGCGGCCTGTTCAATGATAGCAAACAAAACACCTGCACGTGTGGCTGGTGCACGGCTATAACCATATCAACAGAACAGCAAAAAAGAAAAAGCCAGCACACAGATGTTCTTCATTCCACATTGCTGCAGTCCTAACCATCGGGTAGTCCGCTGTCCCAGTCGGCCCGAATACCAAAGTATATGGCTGACGTCGGTCAAGGCGCATTAGTCTGACGTCAGGGTACTAATGCGCATGACCGACGTCATATCCTCCGTCTTTTTTGCCGCATGGTCCGATGCAGAAGCAGTTTTGCGAGTGCAGGTTGGCGTTCTGAAATTTTCTGAAGTCGGAGTTTCAGACCGAATCAAAGTTGGCTAAGTACCCCGTTGGGGAATATTTTGTTTTTTTCTTGCCTCAGTATTTAACCGGATGTCAGAAAAAGTGAATAACTGTATTTCTTGTGGGAAACAGATACCTCATAGGGATTACCATACCTTGTGTATACCTTGTTTAGGGCCTGAGCACGACGTTGTTGGATGCCGCTCTTGTGCTAGATTTAACAAACGCACTATTAAGAGAAGGTTAGACTGTGCCAGGTTAGTTTTTGGGAAGTGTTGTAATTATAAAATGCCGTCGGATGCTCCGATGCCCGCTTCGTCCAAAAAGCGCAAGGACAAAGCAGCAAAGCCTAGATTGGAAGAACCGACAGTCCCGGACGTCGGTTCTTTAGAAGACCCAGTGGAGCCGGAGGTTCTGCCAGGAGTTTCTTTGGAGTCTCAGGGAGAGACTTTACTGTTACAGGATGTGTCCTCTCAGGAGGTAGGCCAGGCTGAAGGGGCTTCTCAGGTGGCTGTTCTTCCCTCTATTCCTAAGGTGGTTAGAGCCTCCCCTTCTGTTTCCAAGGCTTCTTTGAGAGGCAGGCCAGGTTTAACTTCAGTGGGGTTTCTCCTAGCTCTTCAGGATCTTTGCCGAAGAAACATATGCTTAAAAGGAAAGAAGATTTGATTACTATGATTAGAGGTTCTATGCCCCCTCCTGATAAGAGGCCTAGGGTGGAACCTGAGTTTGAGAGTTTTGAGCAGTGTTCGGAGGCTTCTGAGTCTTGACTGAAGACTTGCAGGAGTATCCTCCTTATTCTGATTCTGATGTGGATGATTCTACTCCTTCAGCTTCTCCTCCTGAGGATTTTTCATTTTCAGAGACTCTGCATTCCATGAGGGAGCATTTTAAATGGGAAGGTCAAGATTTCTCTGATTCCAGGAAGAGGCTTAGGGAATTCTTGTTTTACCCCAGCATAGGCCTTTAGCTATACCTCCTGTTCTGAATGTGGTGGAAGATGTTTTTGCAGAGGCTTCCTGAACCCTGATTCTTTGCCTCCTGCCCCAGTTAAACCGGATAGGTACTATAGGGTGCCTGAAGCTCATAAGTATCTTTTAAGAGTCCTAGGGCAGACCCGGAAACTGTCTCTCAGGGGCCTAAAGGTGTTAAGGCTCTGTTGTTAAAAATCCTGTTCCTCCTGATAAAGAGGCAAGGGCTTTGGATAGATGGGGAAAGAAAGTGTATACTTCTTCCACTTTAGCCATGAGGGCGTTGAATTGCCAGTTTCACATGTTAAAATATCAAAATTATCTCCTTTCACAATTGAAGTCTAAGGTGGATGCTCTGGCGGAAGGTATTGAGTGTAAAGAGTTGCAGGATTTAGTTCATGTGTCTGAACAGGTGGGTAAGCATTCCTTGCAATGTGGTTTTGATGCTGTGCAGGCCTCCTCGAGGGTGGCTGCCACTGGTTCTGTTCTTCGTAGGCACGCCTGGTTGAGGGATCAGAATTTAGCTGAGCATGTTAAGACACGGATTTTGGATGCTCCTTTACAGTCTGACGTGTTGTTTGGTTCGCCTGTGGAAGCAGTTTTAAAGAAAATGGAGGACAAGGCTAAGTCTATGCAAACTGTTAAAGATTTTTGCAGGTGCAGCCTCCAAGTTTAGTAGAAATTGGCCTACTAAGGGATGGACATATCCTGCTTATGATTCCCAGTCTAGGGGTAGGTCTAGGCGTGGTAGGGGCAGAGCTCAAGGTTCTTTTAGGCCTAGAACAGGAGTTCACCTGCTCAGACTTCTGGTGAGGGCAGGGGTCAGTCCTTTCGTAAACAGACCCAATGACCTGCCTTTTCAGCTGCCAGTCGTTCTCGTCTGGCAGCACCTTTGGGAGGAAGGTTGGCTCTTTTCAAAGAAAATTGGGATTTAATTACCCAAGACAGATGGGTTTTGGATATCATTCACCACGGTTACAGGTTTTATTTCCATACCTTGCCTCCTTTCAAAGGCATGCCAGACATTCCTCCTCTACAAAGAAAAGAGGCTCACAAGCAAATTTCTCTGTTACTCCAAATAGGGGCCATTCAGCCAGTTCCTGTGCCAGAAAGGGGCCTAGGATTTTATTCTCGCCTGTTCCTAGTACCAAAGAAGGGGAACACATGGAGACCAATTTTGGATTTATCTATCCTCAACACTTATCTGGACATTCCCAAGTTCAAAATGTTGACGTTACAACAGCTTTTACCTCTGCTGGGCAAAGATCACTGGATGGTAACTTTAGATCTCAAGGAGGCTTACCTTCATGTGCCTATCAGACTAAGTTGCAGGAAGTATCTGCGTTTTGAGCTGGAAATTCCCATTATCAGTTCTCTGCATTGCCCTTTGGCTTATCTACTGCGCCCAGAGTATTCACAAAGGTTCTGGCTCCAGTGATAGCTTACTTCAGGCTAAAAGGAATTCAAATCTATCCTTACTTGGACGACTGCCTGATTCTGGCTCAAGAAAAGGAAGACCTTTTACAGCATTTGGAATATGTGATAGCAGTGCTAAGATGCCTAGGGTATTCTGTGAACGAAATAAAGTCCAGTCTAGTACCCTCTCAAGACATGTGCTTTCTGGGTGTGAGACTGAATACAGCAGGCCAGATGGCCTTTTTAACCCCGGACAAACAAAAGAATCTTTCCATTTACTTCCATCAACTATCTCTTCAGTCCGGGCTGACTGCAAGGACAGTCCTTCAAGCCTTAGGGTTCATGGCATCTTGTATTCTGGTGCTTCCCAATGCCAAACTGCATATGAGGAAGCTGCAATGGTATCTCAAAAATGTATGGACGCAGCACTGCCAGGATTTGGACACTGTCATTCAAATAATACCTTGCATTCAACAGGAATTTTTGTGGTGGGCTCAGGAATGTCACCTAAACAAGGGACTCTCTGTGACCCGGCCAGAGGCGAGTCAGATTCTAACGACAGATGCCTCAGACATTGCTTGGGGAGCTCATCTAAATGGAAAGTGGATACAAGACAAGTGGCCTGCCAGACTACAGCATCTACATATCAACATGAAGGAGATGTTAGCAGTCCAGTTTGCATTAATGGCTTTCAAGGAGTTACTTCTTCCAGGGCAGGTGTTGATTCTAACAGACAACACAACTGTCATGTGGTACATCAACAAACAAGGGGAACACATTCTTACCCATTGTGCAGGCAAGCAATGATTTTATGGGAGACTGCGCTCAGCTTGCAACTAACTCTTCAGGCAAGGTTTCTGCCGGGAGCACAGAACTCCTTAGCAGATGTGTTAAGCAGACAAATCATGGATCCCCACAGGTGGAAACTGGATCTTCATGTATTTCGAAATTGACAGTGTCATGGGGAACTCCAGACATAGATCTGTTCGCTTCTCCACTAAACCACCAGCTGCCAAAGTTTTGCACAAAGAGGTTTCATCACACAGCTTGGAAAGTGGATGCTCTTTCTTTCAGTTGGAAAAATCTTCATGTGTATGCCTTTCCACCTCTGCCTCTTCTCCCAAAGGTGCTCCTAAAGGTCAGACAAGACAAGCCAAGGATGATTTTAATAGCTCCAGATTGGCCTCGGCAACACTGGTACCCATTACTGAGGAGTCTGGTAAGGAAGCCTCCATGGCCTTTACCTTTGATTCCACACCTGTTGTCTCAGAGGGACGGTCACCTGCTCAATGTCAAGCTTCACTCTCTTCATCTAACAGCCTGGCATATTCTGTTTTGAAACACAGCAGGTCTCAACTTCCTCAACAAGTTTTAAATGTGATTATGGAAGCCAGAAGACCTAGTACAAGGAAAGTGTACGAGAAAAATGGAAGAGATTTTTATTTTGGAGTGCAGCAAAGAATTTGGAGATTTCTGAGCCTAATTTGAGTGTGGCTCTTCAATATCTTACTGAGTTATTGGACAAAGGTTTGTCTTTCTCTTCCATTAAGATTCATGCTGCAGCAATTTCAGCTCACTATGATTGTGACCCACCATTGTTTTCGCATCCTTTGTTCAAGCAATTTCTTAGAGGGGCAAAGAATATAAGACCCCCACGTAGAGCTCCTACTCCTGCTTGGGATCTCAATTTTGTGTTGGAGAAACTTACTCTACAACCTTTTGAGCCTCACTACTGCTGAATTGAAATACTTGTCATGGAAGACTGCTTTTCTGTTGGCCATTACTTCTGCAAGAAGGGTTTCTGAATTGCAGGCCCTTATGGCGGTGGAGCCTTTTTTGATTTTCCATAAGGATAGGGTATCATTACGCACTAATCCTTCTTTTATGCCTAAGGTGGTTTCTAGTGTGGCTTTAAACCAAACTATTCATTTGCCTACTTTCTATGCAGATCCCCAAAATAAGGGGGAAAAGATTTTGCACACTTTAGATGTACACAGGCAGTTGCGTTATTATTTAAGCAGGACCAAGGATTTTAGGCAGTCTCAGCAGTTGTTTGTTTCTTTTGCTTTGAGTTCTCAGGGCAAGCCTGTGTCAAAACAAACTATTTCTAAGTGGATTGGGTTTTGCATTGCATTTGGTATTCCCATCATGGCAAGGAGATTCCAGCTGGGATTAGGCCTCATTCCACTAGGGCTACTGCCACTTCAACAGCATTTCTAAGGGGTGGCAACTAAGGATATTTTGGAGGCAGCTACTTGGAGTTCAGTGCATACTTTCTCTAAGCATTACCACCTTCCTCTCTACTCTAAATCTAGGGCTGGTTTTGCCACAGCTATTTTGCAAGGCATGTTGACAGCTCCTGCTTCCTTATGATTTGCCAGCCTCCCTTACCTCTGCTTTGGGATTCTACCCAATGGTTAGGACTGCAGCAATGTGGAATGAAGAACATAGTACAGTTTTGTACCTACCATAAATGTAGATGTTCGAGGATCCACATTGCTGCAGTCAATACCCTCCCTCCTTCCCTCTGTGTTTAGGGGTGGTTGTGTGGGTAAGGTTATACTCTTGTAATTTTGTATATATTGTACATATTTTTGGTGCAGGAGTGTTTGGTGTTTTTGGTTTTGGCCTTGTCTTTTTAGGGTCTTCTGACATCTGGGGCAAGAAAAGACTGAGGATATGACGTCGGTCATGCGCATTAGTACCCTGACGTCCTGACGTCAGACTAATGCGCCTTGACCGACGTCAGCCATATACTTTGGTATTCGGGCCGACTGGGACAGCGGACTACCCGATGGTTAGGACTGCAGCAATGTGGATCCTCGAACATCTACATTTATGGTAGGTACAAAACTGTACTTTTTTCCAGTGTAGCCTTCTGGCAAAGGAATATTTTATTCCATGAAGACTGAGTAAAAAATTAGCCCAGTGGGGTCATACCGGTTTCGGCAAAAGCCTTCTTCAGCAACCACACAGCTAAAAATCAAATAAAGACTATTCATTCACATGCATTTATATGCAATGTAATATCACCCTCTAGTGGATAAAAATATATTATAAAACTAAATAAAAATAATATGCAACAAAATATTTATAGGTTCATATGTTCATAGGTAGGTACTAGGCTATCAGCCCAAGGGCTTAAGTAAGCCTAGACAACAAGGTTCCATGGCTTACGCCACCCAAGAAAGTTAATTTCCTGTGCCCCTGTCGAGCAGAGCCACAGAAGTGATCCCCGGGGTGTATTTCCTATTTCCCATCCATTCATCAAGATTTTTCTTGAAGAGTGCTAATGAGAAACTTTGTTTGACATAGATGGGTAGCTTGTTCCAGAGTATAGGAAGTCTCTGGGACAGGAATCTATCACTCCAACATGTCCTGTTTATTGTGGTGACAAGGTTTAGGTCCCTACAGCGTGTAGTTCGGAGGGACTGGGATTTCTTAAGGTGTAGCATGTCCAACAGCTCTGGGTTTAACATAGCTTTATATGTTAGGCAGTGATCTCCTCAGAGTAGGGGAATATGCTACAGAGTAAAGCTGGACTTTTTTGAGACAGTCAGTATAGGGCATCTGTTTGAGGCCAGTAATCCTCTTTGTGAGGTACTTCTGAGGCCTTTCCAGCTGCTGCAGATGTCTTGTGAGGTACATTCCAAAAGGGCCATTGTACTCTATAGTGGGTCTAATGAATGCCGAGTAGAGGGGAACAATTACCTCTTTTTTCCTGGATGAGAGCCCTTTTGTGATGGTGTGTGCCACATAGGATTTCCTGATTACTGTGGTGATGTGATTATCAAAGCAGAGACTACTGTCCACCTGGGTCCCAAGGTCTCTTGTCACACATTCGGCATTAAGTAGACTGCCGTTTATGTGGTATTTCATGGGTACAGAGTTTTTACCAAAGGGGATGACAATGCACTTTTTGGCATTGAGCTTGAGGCCATGCCCCTGACACCAGGCATCTGTCTCAGTGAGGCCCTTCTGTAGGATGTCCACATCATTTGGGGACTCGACTATAGCTCCTAGTTTGCAGTCATCTGTGAACTTCGTTAGCCAGAGGCCTTCTGTGTTACCCTGTACTTCAGAGAAGTAGATACCAAACAGGAGAGGTCCCAGGACTGAACCCTGTGGTACTCCACTTGTCACTGGTTTGAAGTCAGATTTGAAGTCTGCAACTTTTACAGTGTGGGTTCTGTCAGTGAGCCAGTTGGCAACCCGTCTTGTGAAGTAGGGATTTATACCTAGTTTAGTTATAATTCCAGAATGGGGGATGGTATTGAAAGCCTTGGCGAGGTCAAGATAAGCTGTGTGAACCACCTTACCCTCGTCTACAGCTTTGGTGACTGCCTCAAAGAAGATATCAAAAAATATCTGTGTGTACAGGAATCCAGTAGTAAATGTTTAAATGATGATCCATTGCAAAATCCTTCAAAATTGGTCATTCAACCCAGGTCAGAATAGAGCTCCCAATTCAACAATCCTTATTTTTTTCTTTATACGTTAATAATTCATGTAATACATGAACCTGATATGGTCAATGACCATGAACCTAAAAATCCCTGTGGGATGTTTGAGTATGTGTTTATATAAGGAACTCGAAACTTTTTTGTTTCTGATATCACTTAAATGTTCACCGACCCTTAATTTAAAGGGTCGGAAGTCTGTCCCACATAAAATGCCTGACAGCTACATTGGGCTAAATAAATAACCCAACTGGTACTGCAGTTAGCAAAAAAGGAAACGTGGAGAATTATGAGAAGTAAAACTATCTGACTTCAGCACCCTCTGACAATATGAGCAGTGCCCACATGGATGACTACCCAGTAAAAGCTGCCCAGTTACTGTAGTTTGAGCGGGGGGATTAGGAAAATGATTGTACACCCTTTTATAATGACTGAATAAGGATCCCAATGACCGTCCCTTCCGAAAGGAATAAGAACACAGATCCTTAATGTAATTGTTTAGTGTATTATCTGACTTTAACAAGTACCAATGTCTTTGAATGATATTCATGAAACTCCTAGTGTTTCTGCCATAAGTAGTGACCAATCTAGGCTCCTGAGGTTGGTCTGTACACTTCGGATGGTATGATAACAACTGTGACCTATCTTGTTGATTAGCAAACCGACTGGCCCTGGTAATGTCACCTGCTTGATATCCCTTGTTCTTAAATCTAGCTGTTAATTCCTGTCGATGGTAGGCAAAAGTGGAGGAATCAGAGCAAATTCTCCTGATATGAAGAAATTGCGATTTGGGAATATTCCTGATGACATGTTGTGGGTGGAAGCTTGTGGCATGAAGTAGGGTGTTGAACTGAGGAAACGTTCTAAATACCTCACTCTCCAAAGTGTCTGATTCAGTTCTGTTAATCGACACACCCAGGAAAGTGATATTCAATCTATTATAAGTTAACTTAAATTCCACACCCCATTTATTGGAATTCAAATATTCCAAAAATTCAAAAAGAAACTGTGTGCTGGCTTTTTCTTTTTTGCTGTTCTGTTGATATGGTATAGCCGTGCACCAGCCACACGTGCAGGTATTTTGTTTGCTGTTGGTACTTTCCGCTTCCTGCTGGTGGCATTTCTGGTGTGGCCATCCTCCGTTGGCAGTTTTGTGTACATTTGTAGCGTTTTCGCTTGGATTTATCTCAGTTTTGGTACAGGAAGAATGTTAATGACAAGATTGGGAAAAGTTTGTTTCGTTACAACTCCAGTCTTTATGTTGCAGTTTTTCATCTATTGAAGCTAAGCATTTCTTATATCTCTTTGGGAAGCAGCTTAGCAGGTACTGCATTTATGCTTTTTTGTATGAGAACCATTCCAATTAACATCTTCAGAATTACTGGATTTGGACATTAAAAGGAACATTTTGTTTCGTTTGGGACATTATAGAAGTTCTTGTTGTGGCGAATTGGATGATGGAACAGTTTGGCTTGTTTCAACTCGAGCCAGGGATTCGGCTTAGGTTGAGTTTCATCTTAAGGGCTGAATTGTGTTTACCAATTAACAGTTTTGGACATAACATACCATTGTTCATACGCTTTTGATTTAATTTTATCGGGACTGTGCATCTCAAACAGAGGCTTTATTTAGACTTTAGAGTGACTATTTCTGTCCTGATATATATGTTGCAGGTTGCATTTGATGTGTTTTCATTGTTTTTAGGGCCTACTGTGTTCGCTCTCGAGGGACCAATATCAGTGTTCACGAGTTTTAACAGTCTGACTTGTGGACTTAACACTGTATTAATATTTGATCATTTTTGTTATATATATTATTTTGGAGTGTTTTAAATTTTTAATCACTCCCATTAGACATATGGTCCTTATTATATTACATCTTTGGGACTAGTTGTTTTCAACTCTAAGTTTATGTTGGGGTTGATATATGGTTTAACTGTTTGATGCATGTGTTTAACTTTATATATGTTTCGATCATTAATGTTCGAACATGTTAATGGCAATAGACTGTCTGTTTTACAACAGATGTTCACCCTCACATAACTAGAATTTAGGGCATATGTATCGTATGGTTTTGCCTGATTGTACTTCCACATTGTTAGGAGCAACATATCAGGAATATGGTCCGTATTATGTTACATCTTTGGGACTTGTTGCTTTCAACTTTAAGTTTATGTTGGGGTTGATACATGGTTCAACTGTTTGATGCATGTGTTTGATTTTTGATATATGTTTCGATTATTAATGCTCGAACATGTTAATATTGGTAACAGACTGTCTGTTTTACAATGGATGTTTATCCCTACATAACCAGAATTTAGGGCATATGCATTTTATGGTTTTGCCTGACTGCATGTCCTTATTGTTCATGTATATTGTTATGAACAACATATCACTATCCATTTTTGGAAAGATAAGGGAGTCTTTTCTATTATTTTTATATGGGATAAGAACAGATTCTATGACTTCAGACTGCCCTGTATATGGAAATATTGGGTTCATCAATATTTAAGTTGATTTTTTACATCGATGAGTCCTTATATTTGGTGAAGAGAACTAAAGTAATATTTGTGATGGTTACTCAATATATTAACAAAAGTCATAGAGGCCTTTTGTTGTGCCTTAGACCACTGTGCCAAAAGACAGTCATCTGGTTCAGCAACCATAGGTTGCAACCTTATTGTTAATCCCCTTGGGGCAATTTTGCTCCGTTGATATGCCAGAAACAACCTAAGATGCCAAACATTTTTCATTAGTGTAATAAGATTTTTAGTCAACTTTATAAAAGCTGATCTACAATCCTGAGTGGGATCCTGAACAGCAGAGCCATTATTAATATTACCTGACCCCAGGCCAAAAATACTCAAATCTCCAGAGTCCAATGAAAGAACCTTAATAATGGTTGCCAAATCCATCACCGACCAAAAAGACCACAATATAACTAATAAAAACCTAAAAAATCAAATAAATCCACTGTCCACAAGAGTCAAACTGGAGTACTGTTTCCAAAACTATCTTATGCAACTGATACTATAAATGTTCAAAGATCAATATATTACTTTAGTTCTCTTCACCAAATATAAGGCATCAGAAAATGGCCAACATGGGTACAATAATAGCCAATAGACTGCACCCCAAAACAGGGTGCCTGGTTGCTCAGTGTTTGTAATTATATAGAAAAATATAAAAAATGAATCAATCAAATAAAATGATTGATGTTTACAATGCTTACTTGGCACTTGAATAAGTTCACTTACACAACCTATACCTGCTACGTCACCCAAAAGGCCAAAGAACAAACCCCAAATATCGACCGTAGTAGTGCATGAACCAGATAAGTATATACAATTTGGTCGGTGGTGTGATGACAAACAAGTTCAGTAAATAATTGAGCCATACAATTATAAACTTAGATCTGAAGTCCAACACTCCACTCAAAGATCAAGAATATCCAGTATTTGTCCAAAACACCAGGAAAATAGGACAAAACATTATATTATCCTCCCCATTAGATCCAGGACTCATCGATGTAAAAAATCAACTTAAATATTGATGAACCCAATATTTCCATATACAGGGCAGTCTGAAGTCATAGAATCTGTTCTTATCCCATATAAAAATAATGGAAAAGACTCCCTTATCTTTCCAAAAATGAATAGTGATATGTTGTTCATAACAATATACATGAACAATAAGGACATGCAGTCAGGCAAAACCATAAAATACATATGCCCTAAATTCTGGTTATGTAGGGATAAACATCCATTGTAAAACAGACAGTCTGTTACCAATATTAACATGTTCGTGCATTAATAATCGAAACATATATCAAAAATCAAACACATGCATCAAACAGTTGAACCATGTATCAACCCCAACATAAACTTAAAGTTGAAAGCAACAAGTCCCAAAGATGTAACATAATACGGACCATATTCCTGATATGTTGCTCCTAACAATGTGGAAGTACAGTCAGGCAAAACCATAAGATACATGTGCCCTAAATTCTAGTTATGTGAGGGTGAACATCTATTGTAAAACAGATATTGCCATTAACATGTTCGAACATTAATGATCGAAACATATATAAAGTTAAACACATGCATCAAACAGTTAAACCATATATCAACCCCAACATAAACTTAGAGTTGAAAACAACTAGTCCCAAAGATGTAATATAATAAGGACCATATGTCTAATGGGAGTGATTAAAAATTTAAAACACTCCAAAATAATATATATAACAAAAATGATCAAATATTAATACAGTGTTAAGTCCACAAGTCAGACTGTTAAAACTCGTGAACACTGATATTGGTCCCTCGAGAGCGAACACAGTAGGCCCTGAAAATAATGAAAACATATCAAATGCAACCTGCAACATATATATCAGGACAGAAATAGTTACTCTAAAGTCTAAATAAAGCCTCTGTTTGAGATGCACAGTCCCGATAAAATGAAATCAAAAGCATATGAACAATGGTATGTTATGTCCAAAACCGTTAATTGGTAAACACAATTCGCCCCTTAAGATGAAACTCAACCTGCGAATCCCTGGCTCGAGTTGAAACAAGCCAAACAGTTCCACCATCCAAATCGCCACAACAAGAACTTCTATAATGTCCCAACGAAATGAAATGTTCCTTTTAATGTCCAAATCCAGTAATTCTGAAGATGTTAATTGGAATGGTTCTCATACAAAAAGCATAAATACAGTACCTGCTAATCTGCTTCGCAAAGAGATATAAGAAATGCTTAGCTTCAATAGATGAAAACTGCAACATAAAGACTGGAGTTGTAACGAAACAAACTTTTCCCAATCTTGTCATTAACATTCTTCCTGTACCAAAACTGAGATAAATCCAAGCGAAACGCTACAGACGTACACAGAACTGCCAACGGAGGATGGCCACACCAGAAATGCCACCAGCAGAAAGCGGAAAGTACCAACAGCAAACAAAATACCTGCACGTGTGGCTGGTGCACGGCTATACCATATCAACAGAACAGCAAAAAAGAAAAGGCCAGCACACAGTTTCTTTTTGAATTTTTGGAATATTTGAATTCCAATAAATGGGGTGTGGAATATAAGTTAACTTATAATAGATCGAATATCACTTTCCTGGATGTGTCGATTAAGAGAACTGAATCAGACACTTTGGAGAGTGAGGTATTTAAAAAGTTTCCTCAGTTCAACACCCTACTTCATGCCGCAAGCTTCCACCCACAACATGTCATCAGGAATATCCCCAAATCGCAATTTCTTCGTATCAGGAGAATTTGCTCTGATTCCTCCACTTTTGCCTACCATCAACAGGAATTAGCCAGATTTAAGAATAGGGGATATCAAGCAGGTGACATTTACCAGGGCCAGTCGGATTGCTAATCAGCAAGATAGGTCACAGTTGTTATCATACCATCCTAAGTGTACAGACCAACCTCAGGAGCCTAGATTGGTCACTACTTATGGCAGAAACACTAGTAGTTTCATGAATATCATTCATAGACATTGGTACTTGTTACAGTCAGATAATACACTAAACAATTACATTAAGGATTGGTGTTCTTATTCCTTTCGGAAGGGTTGGTCATTGGGATCCTTATTCAGTCATTATAAAAGGGTGTACAATCATTTTCCTAATCCCCTCGTTCAAACTACAGTAACTGGGCAACTTTTGCTGGGTTGTCATCCATGTGGGCACTGCTCATATTGTTCGAGGGTACTCATGTCAGATAGTTTTACTTCTCGTAATTCTCCACATGTCTGTAATGTTTCCTTTTTTGCTAATTGCAGTACCAGTTGGGTTATTTATTTAGCCCACTGTAGCTGTCGCCATTTTATGTGGGACAGACTTCCCGACCCTTTAAATTAAGGGTTGGTGAACATTTAAGTGATATCAGAAACTAAAAAGTTTTGAGTTCCTTATATAAACACATACTCAAACATCCCACAGGGATTTTTAGCTTCATGGTCATTGTCCGTATTAGGTTCAAGAGCAATGAGGTTCATGTATTACATGAATTATTAACGAATAAAGAAAAAATGTGGATTGTTAAATTGGGAGCTCTATTTTCACCTGGGTTGAATGACCAATTTTGAAGGATTTTGCAATGGATCATCATTTATATATTTACTATTGGATTCCTGTACACACAGATATTTTTTGATATCTGAATATTTTGTTGCATATTATTTTTATTTAGTTTTGTAATATATTTTTTATCCACTAGAGGGCGGTATTACATTGCATATAAATGCATGTGAATGAATAGTTTTTATTTTATTTTTTGTGGTGTAGTTGCTGAAGAAGGCTTTTGCCGAAACCGGTATGACCCCACTGGGCTAATTTTTTACTCAGTCTTCATGGAATAAAATATTCCTTTGCCAGAAGGCTACACTGAAAAACTGTGTGCTGGCTTTTTCTTTTTTGCTGTTCTGTTGATATGGTATAGCCGTGCACCAGCCACACGTGCAGGTATTTTGTTTGCTGTTGGTACTTTTCGCTTCCTGCTGGTGGCATTTCTGGTGTGGCCATCCTCCGTTGGCAGTTCTGTGTACGTTTGTAGCGTTTTCGCTTGGATTTATCTCAGTTTTGGTACAGGAAGAATGTTAATGACAAGATTGGGAAAAGTTTGTTTCGTTACAACTCCAGTCTTTATGTTGCAGTTTTTCATCTATTGAAGCTAAGCATTTCTTATATCTCTTTGCGAAGCAGATTAGCAGGTACTGCATTTATGCTTTTTTGTATGAGAACCATTCCAATTAACATCTTCAGAATTACTGGATTTGGACATTAAAAGGAACATTTCATTTCGTTTGGGACATTATAGAAGTTCTTGTTGTGGCGAATTGGATGGTGGAACTGTTTGGCTTGTTTCAACTCGAGCCAGGGATTCAGCTTAGGTTGAGTTTCATCTTAAGGGCTGAATTGTGTTTACCAATTAACGGTTTTGGACATAACATACCATTGTTCATACGCTTTTGATTTCATTTTATCGGGACTGTGCATCTCAAACAGAGGCTTTATTTAGACTTTAGAGTGACTATTTCTGTCCTGATATATATGTTGCAGGTTGCATTTGATGTGTTTTCATTGTTTTTAGGGCCTACTGTGTTCGCTCTCGAGGGACCAATATCAGTGTTCACGAGTTTTAACAGTCTGACTTGTGGACTTAACACTGTATTAATATTTGATCATTTTTGTTATATATATTATTTTGGAGTGTTTTAAATTTTTAATCACTCCCATTAGACATGTGGTCCTTATTATATTACATCTTTGGGACTAGTTGTTTTCAACTCTAAGTTTATGTTGGGGTTGATATATGGTTTAACTGTTTGATGCATGTGTTTAACTTTATATATGTTTCGATCATTAATGTTCGAACATGTTAATGGCAATAGACTGTCTGTTTTACAACAGATGTTCACCCTCACATAACTAGAATTTAGGGCATATGTATCGTATGGTTTTGCCTGATTGTACTTCCACATTGTTAGGAGCAACATATCAGGAATATGGTCCGTATTATGTTACATCTTTGGGACTTGTTGCTTTCAACTTTAAGTTTATGTTGGGGTTGATACATGGTTCAACTGTTTGATGCATGTGTTTGATTTTGATATATGTTTCGATTATTAATGCTCGAACATGTTAATATTGGTAACAGACTGTCTGTTTTACAATGGATGTTTATCCCTACATAACCAGAATTTAGGGCATATGCATTTTATGGTTTTGCCTGACTGCATGTCCTTATTGTTCATGTATATTGTTATGAACAACATATCACTATCCATTTTTGGAAAGATAAGGGAGTCTTTTCTATTATTTTTATATGGGATAAGAACAGATTCTATGACTTCAGACTGCCCTGTATATGGAAATATTGGGTTCATCAATATTTAAGTTGATTTTTTACATCGATGAGTCCTTATATTTGGTGAAGAGAACTAAAGTAATATTTGTGATGGTTACTCAATATATTAACAAAAGTCATAGACGCCTTTTGTTGTGCCTTAGACCACTGTGCCAAAAGACAGTCATCTGGTTCAGCAACCATAGGTTGCAACCTTATTGTTAATCCCCTTGGGGCAATTTTGCTCCGTTCATATGCCAGAAACAACCTAAGATGCCAAACATTTTTCATTAGTGTAATAAGATTTTTAGTCAACTTTATAAAAGCTGATCTACAATCCTGAGTGGGATCCTGAACAGCAGAGCCATTATTAATATTACCTGACCCCAGGCCAAAAATACTCAAATCTCCAGAGTCCAATGAAAGAACCTTAATAATGGTTGCCAAATCCATCACCGACCAAAAAGACCACAATATAACTAATAAAAACCTAAAAAATCAAATAAATCCACTGTCCACAAAACTCAAACTGGAGTACTGTTTCCAAAACTATCTTATGCAACTGATACTATAAATGTTCCAAGATCAATATATTACTTTAGTTCTCTTCACCAAATATAAGGCATCAGAAAATGGCCAACATGGGTACAATAATAGCCAATAGACTGCACCCCAAAACAGGGTGCCTGGTTGCTCAGTGTTTGTAATTATATAGAAAAATATAAAAAATGAATCAATCAAATAAAATGATTGATGTTTACAATGCTTACTTGGCACTTGAATAAGTCCACTTACACAACCTATACCTGCTACGTCACCCAAAAGGCCAAAGAACAAACCCCAAATATCGACCGTAGTAGTGCATGAACCAGATAAGTATATACAATTTGGTCGGTGGTGTGATGACAAACAAGTTCAGTAAATAATTGAGCCATACAATTATAAACTTAGATCTGAAGTCCAACACTCCACTCAAAGATCAAGAATATCCAGTATTTGTCCAAAACACCAGGAAAATAGGACAAAACATTATATTATCCTCCCCATTAGATCCAGGACTCATCGATGTAAAAAATCAACTTAAATATTGATGAACCCAATATTTCCATATACAGGGCAGTCTGAAGTCATAGAATCTGTTCTTATCCCATATAAAAATAATGGAAAAGACTCCCTTATCTTTCCAAAAATGAATAGTGATATGTTGTTCATAACAATATACATGAACAATAAGGACATGCAGTCAGGCAAAACCATAAAATGCATATGCCCTAAATTCTGGTTATGTAGGGATAAACATCCATTGTAAAACAGACAGTCTGTTACCAATATTAACATGTTCGTGCATTAATAATCGAAACATATATCAAAAATCAAACACATGCATCAAACAGTTGAACCATGTATCAACCCCAACATAAACTTAAAGTTGAAAGCAACAAGTCCCAAAGATGTAACATAATACGGACCATATTCCTGACATGTTGCTCCTAACAATGTGGAAGTACAGTCAGGCAAAACCATAAGATACATGTGCCCTAAATTCTAGTTATGTGAGGGTGAACATCTATTGTAAAACAGATATTGCCATTAACATGTTCGAACATTAATGATCGAAACATATATAAAGTTAAACACATGCATCAAACAGTTAAACCATATATCAACCCCAACATAAACTTAGAGTTGAAAACAACTAGTCCCAAAGATGTAATATAATAAGGACCATATGTCTAATGGGAGTGATTAAAAATTTAAAACACTCCAAAATAATATATATAACAAAAATGATCAAATATTAATACAGTGTTAAGTCCACAAGTCAGACTGTTAAAACTCGTGAACACTGATATTGGTCCCTCGAGAGCGAACACAGTAGGCCCTGAAAATAATGAAAACATATCAAATGCAACCTGCAACATATATATCAGGACAGAAATAGTTACTCTAAAGTCTAAATAAAGCCTCTGTTTGAGATGCACAGTCCCGATAAAATGAAATCAAAAGCATATGAACAATGGTATGTTATGTCCAAAACCGTTAATTGGTAAACACAATTCGGCCCTTAAGATGAAACTCAACCTAAGCCGAATCCCTGGCTCGAGTTGAAACAAGCCAAACAGTTCCACCATCCAATTCGCCACAACAAGAACTTCTATAATGTCCCAAACGAAATGAAATGTTCCTTTTAATGTCCAAATCCAGTAATTCTGAAGATGTTAATTGGAATGGTTCTCATACAAAAAAGCATAAATACAGTACCTGCTAATCTGCTTCGCAAAGAGATATAAGAAATGCTTAGCTTCAATAGATGAAAAACTGCAACATAAAGACTGGAGTTGTAACGAAACAAACTTTTCCCAATCTTGTCATTAACATTCTTCCTGTACCAAAACTGAGATAAATCCAAGCGAAAACGCTACAGACGTACACAGAACTGCCAACGGAGGATGGCCACACCAGAAATGCCACCAGCAGAAAGCGGAAAGTACCAACAGCAAACAAAATACCTGCACGTGTGGCTGGTGCACGGCTATACCATATCAACAGAACAGCAAAAAAGAAAAGGCCAGCACACAGTTTCTTTTTGAATTTTTGGAATATTTGAATTCCAATAAATGGGGTGTGGAATTTAAGTTAACTTATAATAGATCGAATATCACTTTCCTGGATGTGTCGATTAAGAGAACTGAATCAGACACTTTGGAGAGTGAGGTATTTAAAAAGTTTCCTCAGTTCAACACCCTACTTCATGCCACAAGCTTCCACCCACAACATGTCATCAGGAATATCCCCAAATCGCAATTTCTTCGTATCAGGAGAATTTGCTCTGATTCCTCCACTTTTGCCTACCATCAACAGGAATTAGCCAGATTTAAGAATAGGGGATATCAAGCAGGTGACATTTACCAGGGCCAGTCGGATTGCTAATCAGCAAGATAGGTCACAGTTGTTATCATACCATCCTAAGTGTACAGACCAACCTCAGGAGCCTAGATTGGTCACTACTTATGGCAGAAACACTAGGAGTTTCATGAATATCATTCATAGACATTGGTACTTGTTACAGTCAGATAATACACTAAACAATTACATTAAGGATTGGTGTTCTTATTCCTTTCGGAAGGGTTGGTCATTGGGATCCTTATTCAGTCATTATAAAAGGGTGTACAATCATTTTCCTAATCCCCTCGTTCAAACTACAGTAACTGGGCAACTTTTGCTGGGTTGTCATCCATGTGGGCACTGCTCATATTGTTCGAGGGTGCTCATGTCAGATAGTTTTACTTCTCGTAATTCTCCACATGTCTGTAATGTTTCCTTTTTTGCTAATTGCAGTACCAGTTGGGTTATTTATTTAGCCCACTGTAGCTGTCGCCATTTTATGTGGGACAGACTTCCCGACCCTTTAAATTAAGGGTTGGTGAACATTTAAGTGATATCAGAAACTAAAAAGTTTTGAGTTCCTTATATAAACACATACTCAAACATCCCACAGGGATTTTTAGCTTCATGGTCATTGTCCGTATTAGGTTCAAGAGCAATGAGGTTCATGTATTACATGAATTATTAACGAATAAAGAAAAAATGTGGATTGTTAAATTGGGAGCTCTATTTTCACCTGGGTTGAATGACCAATTTTGAAGGATTTTGCAATGGATCATCATTTATATATTTACTATTGGATTCCTGTACACACAGATATTTTTTGATATCTGAATATTTTGTTGCATATTATTTTTATTTAGTTTTGTAATATATTTTTTATCCACTAGAGGGCGGTATTACATTGCATATAAATGCATGTGAATGAATAGTTTTTATTTTATTTTTTGTGGTGTAGTTGCTGAAGAAGGCTTTTGCCGAAACCGGTATGACCCCACTGGGCTAATTTTTTACTCAGTCTTCATGGAATAAAATATTCCTTTGCCAGAAGGCTACACTGGAAAAACTGTGTGCTGGCTTTTTCTTTTTTGCTGTTCTGTTGATATGGTTATAGCCGTGCACCAGCCACATGTGCAGGTATTTTGTTTGCTATCATTGAACAGGCCCCAACTTTTACACAGGATGTCTGAAACAGAATTACTGTCCAAAGTAGAGGTAGTAATGAAAGATTTCCCATACTTTTTCTGGACTGTGATGTTAGTGCAGCCTTCTCCCCCTTATTACCTAAAATTAATGGTAAATAAAATATTTTCCTTTTCACTACAACTTCCATTTTGAGTGGCACAACAAAAATACAAGGATAACCCCTCTTGTGAAACATGTCGACTAGGGTGTCACATTCTTGCATAAATACATCAAATTCTGACACCATCCTTGCTAGCCGAACTAATTGTCCCTTAACTATTACTTTTTTCTCTGGTGATTGGGAGGCCAACCATTATAGTGTAAAATTTAGTTTGAAAATGTAGGTTTTTCTATAAATACCAGAACAAAATGTATTTTCAGTATAGTCTTTTTTAATTTCTATATCTAAAAATGTTACTCCATCTCTACCAATGCTGTGTGTAAATTTAAAAAAAAAATCAACGGTGTTATTAATATATTCAATAAAATCATTTAATTTCTCCTGTTTATCAGTCCATAAGATGAAAATATCATCCAAACATCTAGTGTATAAGGACCAGGAGTTTTGGAATCCAGTATCAAATATAACATTTCCCAATGGGCCATGACAAAATTAGCAAAAAGGGGGCACATGCTGTCCCCATTGTGACCTGTTTTTTGTCTGAAGAGTTGCCCCTCAAAATAAATAAAATTATTTTTCAATACCATCTCTATCAAAGAGACTAAAGAATTTAGTTTGAGATAAGGAAAGGATATACACAAATTGATACATTCATACTAAACCACTGAAGTCCAACCTCATTTGGAATAACCGTGTACAAATTTTTTATGTCAGTGGTTAAAAAAGTCACCTCTGAACAAAAGGGTTCTTTGCTCACCACTGTTAGAAAATCCCAGGAATGTTTACAAATCTGTGGGATACTTTTTAATCTCCCTTTAATGTAATATCCAAGAACTCTGCTATAAAATGAGTCTTAGATCTAGCTGCATCCACTATAGGTCTCAATGGTGGGTTGCTAATACAGTTATGAATACTGGGAATACCAAATATATTAGGTAACAAAGGTCTATCATTAAACATAAACGCATGTTTATCAATTTGTCCTTGAAATAACATGTCTTCCAGTTGTACATCTATTTTACTACATACAGCATTAGTTTCATTAGGAGAAACTTCATCAGTGTCATCCATAAGTAAGGCATTCATGATGTTGGAATAGTCAATCCTGTCCATAATAACCAAACCACCCCCCCTTGTCTGGTTTCATAAGTCTCATATCTACATTTCTGCCATACCTCTCAACCTGGAAACATCAAAAATCTGTGCAAAGACCCATGAAAAATAGGTACAAATCTGTACGTTGATTAACATAACATTTGCATAGATAATTATGTATCCCCACCCACTCCAATGGAATTGTGGTATACCAAATTTCAAACGCAAACTGAAGAACTGACAACCAAATATTATTACATTGCATATAAATGCATGTGAATTGAATAGTCTTTATTTGATTTTTTTGTGGTGTGGTTGCTTAAGATGGCTTTTGCCGAAACCGGTATGTCCCCACTGGGCTAATTTTTTACTCAGTCTTCATGAAATAAAATATTCCTTTGCCAGAGGCTACACTGGAAAAACTGTGTGCTGGCTTTTTCTTTTTTGCCTGTTCAATGATAACAACGACTCAGTTAAAAAAAAATATAGGGGAAGGGCCTTTGATTACATATAGAAAGGATAGACCTCTCAAAAGTTATTTGGAAAATGGATGTCTTTTAACATGCAAAAAAGTGAGGGTCCAACAAAAAACTGGTATGTTCAAGTGTGGTCATTGCCACCAATGCCCCTATATTTTATTAACAGACAGTGTTAATATAAGAGAAAACTGTGGTTTTAAATGGACATTTTTCTTGTGAATCTAAGGGTGTAGTTTATTTGGTACAGTGTAAATTGTTTGGCATTCTGTGTGGGGAAAAACAGCAGAAAATTGAAGGAACGCATACGTGAACATTGTTATGATATCAGAAGAATGCTAATGCATTGTTTAAATGCATTGAGGATAACGAGGGGCATGTTTAACTAAAACAAGATCCTCGTGTTTTTTTTTTCTTTTTTGATGAAATTTTAGAGAGCTGTTAGCTTAGGTAGCAGTTGTCACTTGATGTTACTAATTATTCAGGATTGAATGAAATATGTTCCATCAATTGTAGTTTAAAAATCAAACATTATGAAGTGTGACTAGAGTTTTATAATAATTTTTGAAAAAAACTTTGTATGTGAATTTGGGAAAGAGGTGTGAGGTTAATTGTTCATTAAAGCAATAACTGACGTGGTGTGGTATATTGAAGATTTACCCACGGTTGGTGTGGTTTAATCACGAGGGCGAAGCCTGAGTGATTAAACAAAGGCAACCATGGGTAAATCTTTAATATAGCACAACCACGGAGTCGGTTATTGCTATTATACAATGACATTATTTAAGAAAAAATACTTACTTTTCTTAAATAATGTCTTTGTATAATGGCGGATTACTGTTCTTCCGTCGGTTGTAGTATACTGCTTGTTCGTTTTGATGTACTGCGCATGCGTATGGAACTTGCGTTCCAATGCATGCCCAGTACATCAATGCTTTTAAACGGAAGCAACGGAGAAAAGAAAGTCTCCGTTGCTCCATTCTCTCATTCTCCTTTTTTTTTTTTTTTTTTTTTTAATTGTAAAAAAAAAAAAAAAAAAAAAAAAAAAAGTTTTGGGGTAATTTATACCAACGGAAAAAAGTCTGGGTGACCGGACCTTTTTCCTTGGTATATTGTAGGATTTACAATGGGCATACTGGTTGGGCTGGGCCAATCAGCATGCATGTTTTCTAATAGTAATAGGGAGTCATTGTATAATAATTTTTATTTCACTGATTGGGTGTATTCTCATCCTGTGACCTGTTCGTGGCTGTTCTTTAATGTAAGGAATAGTAACTTGAATTTTTCTGAAGAAGTTCCATGAGAAGGAATGAAAGCGCTTAACATTTATTAAGCACTGACTTTTCTGACTTGAAGTGGTCTGTTTATTGGCACTGTAGTCAGGTGGTTAGTGTTTTTGTTCATTTTATTTCCTGCTTCAGTTCGCTAAAAAGAAAAAAAGATGGGTCATGAAAACTGTCCTTTATGCACACCATTTTTAAGTGAATGATTATAAAATTTTAAGATAATATGATTATTATTTTGGTATGCCTTTATTAATGTGTTTGTTTTATATACTTGCTATTTTCATATTGCTGCACATTATTGAAATAAGATGAATATTTTATACATACATATGTGCTCTGTTGCAATTTGTCTATGCACTGAATAAGAAGTTATATTTTAATTGCTTGTAAACCATGCATTCTGGCTATCTAATGATATAATGGTTCTTCAAAGCGACCAGAGGTAATTTGTTTACTTGGTTATATGTATTACAGTCTAAGTTTTCAGTGTTGTGAGGGTTCTCACATGACACTAGAGGGTGTTTCCATATTTTGTGATATGCTTTTATGTTATAGTCTTTTTACATAGAGTTGCATTGATTCTCCCAAGCCACTAGAGATTGTTTTTATTTTTCAAACACCTTTATTTTCACCTGTGACATAGGCAAATTTACATTCATATAAAAGTAATCAAACTATATAAACATAACAAACAATGTTATGTAGTCCAATCTCGCCTACATTCTTACCCTTGGGTTCGGAGCCAAACTTGGCTCCGACTCAGCCATACTCTAGTTCGAAGTCTTCATTTGGCTCGTGGCTAAGAGGTATCCCATACTGCAACGCGCCCATCCCAGATCTCGTTTGCCGCTTGTTATGCTCAGTCGTGGTCTCGCTCTGGGCCGTGGCTAAGTATAATTTTTTCTTCTAAATTTAAACAAATTGTTGACCAAAAAGCTATTTTCATAGCTACCTTGTGTGTATTGTTTCTGCTGGTTGTGTGGCCGGTTCCGTTGGCCTTGTGGTATCCCATTCGCCCCTTGTCTCCACGGGCTAGGCCCATTTTTCAGTCAGAGGACCTTGTTCTCCCTACTGTCCAGTTGTATTTTTTTCTGTTTGTTGATGTTTTGCTGTTTCTGTGGTGTTAGTCTCTTGTTTCCTGGACTAGGCCGATTTAAATTAGAGGACCTAGTCCTCCTTGTGGTTGTCCGTGGTGTAGGCCGTTTCAGTTAGAGGCTCTAGTTTCCCGCGCCATTCTGTGTTTGGTTTTGGTGCAAGGGTGTTCCTGTGTTCCCCTGTGTGGTGTGTGGAGTTTTCTTGTTAGCATGTCTAAGGATCCCAAAGAACACAGGGCTTCGGGCTTTAAAAAGTGTGTAGAATGTAGTAACAAGATGTCATTAACTGATGGGCACTCAGTGTGCGTGTACTGCTTGGGGGCTATTCATCTCCAAGAATCCTGCTTGTTCTGCCATGCTTTCAGTCCCCGTGTACTGCAAGAGAGGAAGAACAAGCTAATCTTAAAAGGACTACTGAAACCTTCCTTTGAAGAAGACTTGCAGAGGTCTTCTAGTTCCAGATCCTCTCCTTCCAAACCGGACAAGAAATCGGAGAAAAAATCTTCAAAAAAGTGCTTTCCGTCTCCGTCAGTTTCCTTGGAGCCGCCAGAGAAAATTGCTAAAACTACTGTTACTTCTTCGGCTCCATTAACTTCGGTGCCGACAGAAGGCAGTACACCGACTATGTCAACATTGGCTCCCAGTATCTTGGAGCCGGTGACAGATATTCTGTTTTGGAGCCGGTCTCCAGTTCCTCGACCGGTTTCTCCGTCTCATAGATCTCGCTATGTAGGGAGATCCAGATCTCCGACCTTATCCTCTAGGGCCCTCTGTGATGACGATGTTGATAGAGTAGTGCAGAAACTGCTCCAGTCATCGGTGCTGGCTAAATTGTTTTCGGTTCTGGCTCAGTCGGCCCCGGAGCCCATCCTCCCCTCCTCTTTGGCTGTTCCTTCTCCAAGACATTCTTGGCTTTCGGAGCCAGAGCTGACAGTTCCGTCGGATGTCGTGAGGTTGGTTCCAGTAGCCCCCTCTGGCCTCTCGGCTCAGATCTCCGCTCCGACCCCATCGGCGCCATCCACGGGGTCCAGGATTCTTGGTTCACGGGTCGGACCCGAGAGGGAGGTCTCGGATCGATCTTCTTCAGCTCCTAGCCTTCCTCTCGGTGCTTCGGCTCGGGTGAGCTTGGGACCGACATCGGCTTCGGACCTCATCTCTTCAGCTCTGAGGGCTACTACCATATCTTCCACAGTAAGTCAACCTTCGGAGCCAGGGGGTTCAGCTTTCGAGGTCATGAAGAGCGTGCTGGCCAGGTCGTCAGCTGCATCTTAAGGCACCAACACTCTGCCCCCTCCAGCACCGGTATCAGTCTCTGATCACCCTATATCTATGGACAGCGGAGACCCAAGGCCTCAAGATACCTCCATGAGTGTTCCCCAACTTTCTGAGGTTGCCCTGGAGTTTTTGCCTGAGGAGCCCCCCAGAAAGAGAGTGTGCAAGAGGAAGCATGTTGACTCCCAAGATGAGTCTCTCATGTCTGACACCGACCTCGAGGAGTCAGAAAGGTCCCCCAAGTCGTCTTCTGAAGATATCTCTTTCTCAGATATCCTGAAAATCTTGAGGCAGAGAAGCGACTGGCCCTTCAAATCCCCTTCTGAGGAGGAGTTGGTGTTCCTGAAGGCCTTCGGGTCTCAACCCTCTGCCTCTTGGGTTTCTCCCCTCGTTCGATGAGCTACCGGATCTCATTTGTCGGAAGGTGTGGGAAACTCCAGACACTGTGGAACTGTTCCCTAGGAGACCCAACAAGTTTTTGTTCACTCCTCCAGACAAGGATTGTCTTACGAAAGGCATTCCAGTAGATGCCATGGTGGTGGCAGCAGCCACCAAGATGGAACTTGCTGAAACTTCATTTACCATCAATCCCCCTAACAAGGAGTCTAGAGCCATGGACAGGTATGGGAAGCGTGTGTTTTCCTCAGCGGCCTTTACACTGTGGTCACTGAACTATTTGTCACATTTTACACGGCTCCAGAGATCTCCTAAAAGAGCTGGGAGATTCTCTACAGGGTAACGTTTCTGATGCTGTGGTTCAAAAGGTCAGTGCTCAGATGTCTACCCTAAATTCCATTACCAACTTCTCCATGAGGCTGATCTCGTATGCAGCCGATGGAGCGAGCAGGGCTGTGGGTTCCAGAGTCTCTCTTAGGAGACACTCCTGGATGCACCTGTGCAACTTCACTGAAGCTTTCAAGTCTACTTTCACCAATGCCCCCTTTGACGGTTCATCCTTATTTGGAACCAAGGTGAAGGACACTCTCACTAGGCACGACCAGGAAGGAAAAACCCTGTCTGCCATGGGAGTCTATTTTTCCATGCCTTCTAGACCTTACCACAAGGGCCAGAAGGGTGGAAAAATATGGTTCAGAAAGTCGCAGAGGTTTTTTCACAATGCACATAGTGATTCCCCTCCAGAGGCAGGGAAGGGGGTGGAAATTCAGGTAGACGCCGCCCTAGAGGCAGAAGAGGCCCGCGTAACCTGGGCGACTGAGATTCCTTTCGTGGTTCTCCCTACCAGCGCTCTAGAGCCAGTCGGGGGTCGCATTTCTTTATACCCAGAAGCCTGGCGAGACATCACCCAAGACGAGTGAGTATTAGAGATACTTTCCAGAGGTTATCATATTCCCCTTCTTTCTTATCCCCCTCCAAACAAAAGAATCCCAGACATTTCACCCAGTCACAGAGATTTCGCAACTTTAAACGTACAAAAGTTGCTGTCAAAGGGAGCCATCCAGCCTGTCCCCGCAGATCAAGTAGGATTAAGGACTTACTCCAGATTCTTTTTGGTGCTGAAAAGAACAGGGGACCTGAGACCCATCTTGGATCTCAGCCGTTTGAACCTTCATGTAGAGAAGTCCAAGTTCTGCATGGTCACGTTGCAGTCAATTCTCCCGTTATTAGGGAAAGATGTGTGACTGTGCTCCATCGACCTCAAGGATGCTTACTACCATATCAAGATGGACAAGGCATCCAGAAGTCACTTACACTTCCGGCTGGGAGCCAGTCATTTTCAGTTTCGTGTCCTGTCCTTTGGTCTCACCACAGCCCCCAGGGTGTTCACTAAATGCATGGCAGTGGTAACGGCTCACTTGAGATGTCAGGGATTTCAAGTGTTTCCGTACCTGGATGACTGACTTCTGTCTGCCACCACCAGACATCTACTGCTACAGAGCAGGGACACCACTACTGCGCTGTGCAAATGTCTGGGAATTACTCTGAATTGGGAAAAGTCTGCCTTGTTGCCCTTGCAACATGTTACCTTTATCGGTGCCAAACTAGACACGGTGCTCATGAGGGCCTTCCTACCAGAAGAGAGAATTCAGGTTTTACAGCAGCTGGTCTACGCTTTGCTAACACTGAAGAAGATCAAGGCAAAAGTGGTCCTCAAGTTATTAGGGACCATGGCTGCCACGATTATGCTAGTTCCTCTTGTGAGACTCCACATGAGGATTCTTCAGTGGCTGCTTTTTGCCCAATGGTGTCTACAGCATCTCCCGCTCTCCTATCTTATTCTGATTACAAACAAGTGCAAGCAGGATCTGCGCTGGTGGCTTCAGACCAGCAATCTCAAAGCGGGCATGCCTTTTGTTCTTCTTTTGCCAGTTGCCACGGTGACCACTCCCAGATCGGGTGGAGGGGCATTATCTCGGCAGGACAGTCCAAGGCACGTGGCAAGAGCACGAGACCCATTTCCATATCAATGTCTTGGAGATGAGAGCGGTGCTATTAGCGTTGCAAGTACTTCAGGGCTTTCTTCCTCATGGGACAATTGCAATCCACTCAGACAACATGTCAGTGGTATGGTATCTGAACAAACAGGGAGGAAACAGGTTGTATCCCCTTTGCAGAGAGGCACTTCGAGTGTGGCAGTGGGCAGTGTCTTCCCGACGCTTTCTAGTGGCAACGCACATACCGGGGAAGACCAACGTGATTGCCGACAGGCCGAGCAGAGCTATTCTGATGCCTCATGAGTGGTCCCTGAACGAACAAGTGGCGGAGCAGATTTTCTGCAGATGGGGTCAGCCTTGCTGCGACCTATTTGCCAGCCCCCTCAATGCCAAATGCAGCAGCTACTTCACCCTTATCCCCCCGAAGGGGGAGACACCCAGGGACTCTCTACTTCACGATTGGCCCTCCGGTCTTCTGTATGCCTTCCCGCCAGTCCTCCTGATAACGAAGGTTATTCAGAAAGCACAATCCTTGGGAAGCAAGATGATACTGATTGCACCACACTGGCCTCGTCAGATTTGGTTTCCTTTTCTCCACCCTTATCTAATGGACGATCCGTAGATTCTGGACCCAGAGCCGGATCTGCTGACTTGTATGTCAGGGCAGTTCCATCCTTCCATTCAGACCCTCAGGTTGACAGCTTGGCTGCTCCAGTTCCGTCCCTAGTCAGTCTTCATGATTTTTCCCCGGAGGTGGCTCATATTCTGTCTTCTTCCCACAAGCCTTCAACTAGGAAGATTTATTCCAGTAAGTGCAAGAGATTCTCCATTTGGGCTCATGAAAGGCAGATTGATCCCTATACAGCTCACATTTCATCAGTTTTAGAATTTCTTTCTCAGCTGTTCCACCAGGGATCAGCTGCGGCAACTATCAAAGTGCAGTTGGCAGCCATTTCTACTTTTCATGTTGCAAATGAACGCAATCTAACGGCGCACAGGCTTTGTAGGGCTTTTCTGAAAGAGACTATGCTACTTCAACCTCCAGTCTTTGGTCCTGTAATGCCATGGCACCTCAATTTTGTGTTACAGTGGCTTACCTCGCCTCCCTTTGAGCCCGCAACTACTTGTGACATTAAATTTTTGTCTTGGAAGACAATCTTTTTGATAGCCGTCACTTCAGCTAGGCAGGTCTCTGAGCTCCAAGCTTTATAGGTTCGGCCCCCTTACTTGGTATTTCACAAGGATAGGGTTTCTCTAAGACCTAATCCTTCCTTTATGCCAAAGGTTGCTTTGGTTGTCAACCTCAACCAGTCCATTGAGCTGCCTGTGTTTTTCCCTGAATTCTCTAACAGGGCAGAATTTAAGTTTCATCAGCTAGATGTTCACAGACAATTGCATTTCTATTTACATAGAACTAAAGATATTAGGAAATCAGATCAACTCTTTGTCTTGTTCTCAGACAATAGACTTGGGGCTCCAGTTTCTAAAGTAACTCTGTCCAGATGGATTTCTAGTTGCATTTCTTTCATTTATACTTCAAATGGCAAGGAATTACCCTTTAAAGTGAAGGCTCATTCTACACGTTCGGTGTCTACCTCTCCTGCTTTTCAGGCTAGGATGTCTATGGATGATATTTGTGCTACAGCTACATGGGCATCACCTCATACCTTTATTAGTCACTACAAATTGGATCTGATATCTAGAGGCAGATCTTCCTTTGGTTCTACAGTGCTCAGGAGTATTTTCCAATGAGCCACCCAAGGTTTAGGTGCTAGGGACGCTGTCCCAAGGGTAAGAATGTAGGCGAGATTGGACTACATAACATCAAGAAGTTATGTACTCACCATAACGTTCGATTTATCTAGTCCATCTCACCTCGTATTCTTACTAACCCACCAACATACCACCTCCTGGAGGACCTAGAGGTTTAGTCTCTGGTTTCAGTATCCTTTTCTGTTGAGTTGGTTCTTCCTTTCAGCATGTTAGTGTGTGTGTGTGTGTGTGTGTGTGTGTGTGTGTGTGTGTGTGTGTGTGTGTGTGTGTGTGTGTGTGTGTGTGTGTGTGTGTGTGTGTATTTGAGCTTGCAGCAAGCAAGATCTGGGATGGGCACATTGCAGTATGGGATACCTCTTAGCCACAAGCCAGTTGAAGACTTCCAGCTAGAGTATGGCCGAGTCATAGCCGAGGTTCGGCTCCGAACCCAAGGGTAAGAATGTGAGGCGAGATGGACTGCATACATTGAACGTTATGGTGAGAACATAACTTCGTTATACTTCACATATATTACTGTATATCATATACCTTAAGCAGTATTACCTACATTATTCAGTTCTTGCTTTTTTTAAACAAGAAACATCTTAATTAAGCCATTACTTACTTCATAGGTAATCATGCATTTATATAAATGAAACTAAACCACACTGACACAATCCTTGTCTCAAGCATTTTACATCACAAACCATATTGACACGTTCCCAGTGGCAAACATTATACATAACTTTTTATCTACCCAATCTTTCTCACTCAAACGTTACATAGCTCATTTAAGTCCTGAAATCTATTAGGCTTCTTTCCTCCCTTGTATGTATTTTCCCACAATCCCTATTTTTTTCTATGTAGTTTGCTCCTACCCTTTTCTAAAGATCTCAGTTCAAGTTGTTTTTTCACTGTTACTATATTCACTGCTTCCAATATAGTTAGATTTTGATTTCCATTTTCTAGTAATTGCTTTTTTGGCAGCCACTATTATTAGATACAGCAAGGCCTTACCATGTCTAGGCAATTCTGATTCTGTGTCATAGTTCAGAAAAGTCTTCTCCCTCATCAGACCAATCTGCCCAGCCAGCATCTCTGATAGTGCATCCCGCAGGGAATCCTTTAAGTCTGCCCACTCACTGCACTCCCAGAAAATATGTTCCCAGTTACCTCTTTCTTCCCCTTCACATCTCCAACATTTAGTGTCTACCTGAGGAAGAATTCTCTGGAGTCTACTTGGGGTATAAAAATATCTATGTAAACATTTCCTGGCAAAAATCCTAAATCTTCTGGATTTTGTTGTATATTTAGGAAACATGCATATAACCTCCCATTGTTTCTTTGTGAATTGCTTATCCAATCTCTCTTCCCAGTCCTTTCTAACTGCCACTAGAGATTATTTGTTTATACTTTTTACTGATTTGTTTTATATTCTTGAAAGAGTGTTTTGCTGTTCAGTTTTTAGTTTTTATTTACTCCTTTTCCCAAGTGAATTATACCTGCATTTTTGAATTTTATGATGTAGACCATTTTCATATTTTGCAGGTTGTCTTTCTATTCTTTTTTTTCAATGGAAGCATGTTTTCGTTGTCACAGTTTGTGATTCCGTGTTGCTTTAAGCACCATTAGAGATCCAGTGGTGCTTGCTGTTGTATGTCTTAGTAAAACAAGCACCCCATCTAACATTAGAAGCAGAGACCTGAATGTTCATCAGCAGATAAATTGAACAAGGTGGAGAGAGAGAGATTCACCAACCAGTGGCTCCCCCTTTGTTGGAATAAGCTTTCTGTTCAGATTGCAAAATGTGATTCTATGTCTTCCTTCAGATTAAACCTGGACAACTAGACGGGTGCTCTCAAATTTATCCTGCAACTAATTTGTGTCTCCCGTCTTGAGAAAGGAGTTAAAGTCTGCTTGTGGGTGTTGGCAAAATGTACACAGTCATTAGACTGGAATAGTCTTGAAACTCCATTGAAAGCATATTTAAGTGGCGATTTCAGATCCATGCTTTATACATTGAAGAGGATCTTGGTGATGAAACCAGTCTGCTTTTTCACTTAAGTGGTTGATATAGTTAAGAACATGAAAAAGGTATAGAGTCTGGTCGTCGTATGTTTGGATTTCTTGATTCTGATCCTTGCACTCCTGATCTCTGATCTTTGGTTGATGCTGGGGGAGGGAGTGTATTTGTGCAAGTGTTTGTGGGTTAGTTAAGGGAATAGCTTTAGTATCGTGCATGTTTGTTTGCTGTTATGAGAGTGTATGTCTGTGCTTATCTTTTGTAGTGGTAGTGTCATGGAAAGGATTTTTCTGTCTTGTTTGAATCATGTGAATTCTTTGGTCGTGAACTAGAACAAGCCAACTTTTTGAATTCTTCTATATTCTGGGAGATCAGCATTTCCTACTTTGAGACAGAACCAAAAAGAACAAAAAAAAAAAAATAGGAGGAATCTGATTGCTTCACCGTTATGAGGGCAGAAAGACGAGAAATACTCTTTTAGTAGGTCCTTATACTTTTATTATTCTAGTATTATAGCTCTTGTTTCAGTTTTGTATAATTCTTACTGCAACATACTTGTTAATTTGTAGTATCCACAAGTTATTTATTGCCAGATTTCATAAGTATCTTGCTTCAGTAATTAATCTGTTACTTCCTTATCTGTGAGTGTTGTGTATTTTTTCTCAGTGTAGCGATTGTACTTATTTGTTGATTCTGCTGTACTGATTTTCAAGTTTTATATTTATTTCTTTTCTCTATTAGTTGTATTTCCTATATTTATATATGCCAATGTTTTCATTAACATTTATTCCCAATATAGCTCAATGTATCTAGTTATATGTCTATACCTACACACACACACACACACACACACACACACACACACACACACACACACACTATTATTGGTATTTCAAAATGTTGACAATAGGAAGGGCATTGCTAGAATGTTGATAGCTCATTTTACTTAATTTCAAAATGACTGCACACAGGAAAATGGGATTGTGTTTGTGCACGTAAACTTTGTATACAGTAATGGTTAGGTAAGGGGTTAAATTTAGTGTTGTGCATGTATGTTTATTGTTATGAGCATGTGTGTCTGAGCCTGTCTTGTGTAATGGTAGTGTTATGGAAATTATTTTTCTACGATAAGGTCAAGGGTTAGGGTCAGTTTTAAGATTTGGCTTACCATGCATATTAGTAAGGAGGTGCAAGGGAGTCTCCATTTGCTCCCTGTATTACTCTTTGCAAGTCGCATAACAAATCAGTGCTCTGGGGTGATTGCAGAATTGGGCTGCACTCTTCAGTGGTCCCTTGGACTTGAGTGACCGTTAACTATCAATGACTCTGCAAATGTTTCTGGCTACATCTGGGATAGTCAGATGAACACAATGCAGATGACTCACTCTCACTCTCAATCACAACGGTAAACTCATGGAAAGGGATTAACATGGTAAATCTGAAAATCCTGTAAAAAAAAAAAACTGAGGTTTATGCTCACTGCCTTGACCAGAAGAGGAACTTAGAATCATGGCAACATTGTCTAAATCCTCCTGTGTCAGAACCAGGCAAACACTTCTTTTCTCTAAAGCTTTAAAACTGTTGCTAGTGAAATTAAAGTAACTCACAATTCTGGCATTCCTGTTATTGGTTGATGGCATCCAGCTCACAAGAACATTGCTACTGCTCTGCCTAGTTATTCCCTTGCTCATCGATCATCTCTAGCATTGCAGAATGAGATCCTACTATATTCTCTGGCATTCATTTCCATTCAGAAGAAGTTGGATAGTAAGAGAGCTCAGGTTTATTCCTTTACTGCTGGCCATGCTCTGCAGGGCTGTTCCTAAATTACTGACTTTTTTGTTCTTTGTATGTCTGTACTGTCACAATAATTTGATATATTCTTATTAAATTCTTGTAGAATATTCTGTTAAAACTGTCCACGAAGAAACCTCAGATTTTGCTCCTAGTCTAAGAGACAAAGGAAGAGTTGTATCTTGAATTTTAATGAAGTCATGTTAATGTAATTTTTATACTACAACATAGAAAATAATAAAAAAATATTTTGTATGTGGATGCATATTGTTTTTAGACCTGAAGTCACAACAACACAGTAAGTATGTTTTTATGGCTTTAAAACAATTTTTTGTAGTTATTTTAATTTCAGATTACAGTTCTGACCTGAATTTGACCGTGTGTGTGTGTGTGTGTGTGTGTGTGTGTGTGTGTGTGTGTGTGTGTGTGTGTGTGTGTGTATATGTGTGTATCTATCTATAATATATATATATATATATATATATATATATATATATATATATATATATATATATATATGGATGTACCTGACAACTACCGATGCACCACAACACCGACAACGGAATCACCGACACCACATAACCGAAAGTTCACAAACACGAAACCGCACATGCCCGACACACCACAATCCCGACAATCAACAAACAAAACAAATCCCCTGTCCAAAAAGCACACACACAACACAAGCACACCACAATCCTTACAAACCCACACTAACCTGACATACACAACTATCGACAACCTTAACCCAAACCCTAACCCTAAGGTCCGTCACTATCACACACTCACCTAACCCGTGCCCTAACCCTAACTCACTTAACCCGCCCCTAACCCTAAAGACTGTCACTATCGCACACTCACCTAACCCGCGCCCTAACCCTAACTCACTTAACCCGCCCCTAACCTGTAAGACTGTCACTATCGCACACTCACCTGACCCATGCCCTAACCCTAACTCACTTAACCCGCCCTTAACCCTAAAGACTGTCACTATCGCACACTCACCTGACCCGCGCCCTAACCCTAACTCACTTAACCCACCCCTATCCCTAGAGTCCGTCAATTTCACACACTTACCTTACTCGCACCCTAACCCTAACGTCCGTCACTACCGCATACTTACACAGCCTTTTCACATGTCAGTGTTCTCAGCGTCGGGGTTTTCATCCGTCGGTCATCCCGGTTTTCGATCTTCTGGTGTTGGTCTTCTCATCGTCGGCGTTATCAGCTTTCGTTGATGTCAGGTAGACCCATATATATATATATATATATATATATATATATATATATATATATATATATATATATAAAAATGCATGCGCCTGTCAAAACAAGCAAAGTATATTACCATCTCACAAGGGCAGCACTTCTACAGATCTTATCAATTGTGGACCAATAGCTATTCTGTTTCCACTCTCAAAAGTCCTTGAGAAATTTTTGTATATTTAACTGTTCCTCTGGTATCTCCTCACCAGTAACCTTCTCTCCTCAACCAAGCATGGATTTCGCCCATCCCACAGCACCACTACTGCCCTACTTAAATTCACCAGTACTAGAAACTCCCACAGGAATCTAGGTAAATTTGTCTCCTCTACCTTCCTAAATTTATCCAAGGCATTTGACACAGTCTCACATAATAATCTACTGTTTTGTCTCTCTGACCTCAGCCATAACAACCCCACGCTCCTGTGGTTTAAAAGCTATTTAGATAACCGCCAACAATCTGTCAAATGGCATAACTCTCTATCCTCCCCACTCCTGACCTCCTTAGGCGTGCTGCAAGGATCAATCCTAGGACCCCTTCTTTTTAATATCTTCATAAACCAACTCCTCTCAGCTACCTCTAATGCTGACATTGCCCAATACGCTGATGACACAACTCTCATATGCTGTGTACCCAACATCCAACTTCTCCACAAAAAGCCCAAGAAGCCTTCTCTGAAATAGAGAACTGGCTTAACTCACAACTCATACTAAATCCCAAGAAAACACAGTTAATGCTATTCCACTCTACTAAAACGAGCAACCTTACCTTCTCTATACTCTTCGTCAGCAAAACCCAAATCACCTCTGTCACTGAGGCTAATCTCCTAGGAGTTACCACTGACCAGCAACTCAAATTCACAAAGCACATTTCAACAACCATCACCAAAGTCCACAAAAAGCTAGGTTCCCTCTATTGCTGTAAAAGTTATCTAACCACTGAATCTCGAATTGCAATAGCCAGGACCCACCTCCTATCTACTCTGCGTTATGCATCCCCAATTCTAACTAATCTTTACAAAAGTGACCTTGATAAATTTTCCATCTGTTACAACAAAATTGCTAGATTCACTACCAATGCCAAATCATGATCCCACCACTGCCTTTCCCTACAAGCCTTGCACTGGCTTGAATTTCCAAACCTATTAAGGTACCATCAACTCAGCCTAGCTCATCTAATTCTGTACTATCCCGAGAAAACCCCCAACCTGACAGGCATGCTGAACTTCTACAGTTTAGACAGCTTCAGTCCTCCAACAAAGCCTTAATTGAAGCCATCACATGCAAAAACAACTCTGGGGAATCACTATTTGTCCATGAAATAGCAAAAATATGGAACAACCTTCCCCCTGACCTCAGACTACAAAGCTGCACACCCTCATTCAAAAGTCTACTTAAAACATACCTCTTCACGAACCATCTATCCAACTGTATTTGACCCCCTGAAGCCTTGTCCACTCACTATTTCTGCACCCAATCTGTCCTGGACAACACAAACACCACCATCTAACTATACCTATCCATGTGTGAGCAATAACCTGTATATGAGTGTACGTGTGTGTGTGCGTGTGTATATATATATATATATATATATATATATATATATATATATATATATATGTGTGTGTGCATGTGTATGTTGTTGTTGACTTTCGGCTTTTCCCGGTTAGGGGTCGACACAGTGGAACTGCGGTCCGCTAATGATTGGCAGCAGATTTTGACGAACGCCGAGGTGCCAGCTCGACGTTCAACCTTCAATGAAGGCACGCCCATTTACGCATGTCTTTCGAATGCCCACCCAACCGCAGGGAGGACATGCAGACTCCACACAGAAGGCACTCCCCGCACTCCAGCCGACAGTTGAACGGGAGAACCTCTTGCTGTGAGGCAACAACGCTACCACTGCACCACCGCTGTTTTATATATGTATATATATATATATATATATATATATATATATATATATATATATATATACAGAGAGAGAGAGAGAGCTAGGTGTATGCGTAATGTGTGTGTGTGTGTGTGTGTGTGTGTGTGTGTGTATATATGTATATATATATATATATATATATATATATATATATATATATATATATATACATACATACATACATACATACACACACACACACACACACACACACACATATATATATATATATATATATATATATATATATATATATATATATATATATATATATATGCTATTACATCTATATTTGTTTGAATGTATATATGGAAACTTAAACATTTATATACTCTTATTCAATTGTGAAATACCTTGCAATGCTCTACCAGGTTCTTATCTACTCTCATTGTATATTTTGTACAGTTGTATTTTCAACCAAACTGGGGAATATCCTGTTATTGTATACTAATGGCTGTAAAGTCTACAATCCGTATGCTACTACTCTGTAATGTCTCTTTTGTAAAACTTTCTTCTCTCTGCAAACTTATGGAGTTTTTCTCCCCAGGACTCTGCTGAAAATGGACACTTGTCCAGTTGGACTATCCTGGCAAACAAATGTTAAATAAAGAAATAAATAAAAAATAACTGCTATCCTTCATTTCCGACAATATTGTATCTCCAACGCAGCATGGCTTCTGCCTTAACCTTAGCACTACTGTGACCCTCCTTAACTTCGTAAGAACTATAACTCAAAACAGAAGTATGGGAAACCTAGTCTCCACAGTCTTCCCTGTGCTATCAAAGACTTTTAACACTATTTCACACACAACCTGCTATAACAGTTGTCCTCTCTAGGTCGAGACAGCTACCTGTCCTGAAGAGAACAGACTGTTAAATGACAAAATGACATCTGTTTGCTTTCCATAGCAGTGAGGATACCCCAGGGCTGTATTGTAGGTCCCCTTTATTCAACATATGTGTGAATGACCTGCACTAAGCTAGAAAACATGCAAACATCATTCAGCATGCGGTTGTTTCCATTCTGGCCTGTGCTATTAAAAAATAGATACACTGCAGCAACCAAACTAATATTTTCTTACCTCTACTAACGTATGGCTGTTTGATTCCCAATGTCATCTAAACCCCCAAAAAAATCCAAGCTCATCCTATTCTGTCAACAAAAAGCTGTCTACCCAGATAGCCCTGTGCACTGTAACCTCTGCAAACAGCATAAAAATTGATTTAGTAACCCACACTGATCTACTAGGAGAAAAATGTATGAATTTAACTACCATGTACAAGATGTAATAACAAAAACTCTTCAGGAAATTGTCACCCTCTACTGGATAAAAATTTACCTAATAGACAAGGCTATAAAATACGTTGCTCAGCTTTCCTCCATCCAGTTTTCCTGTCTGCATCTCCTTTTCTCATTAATCCTCTGTTAACCCACACAAATATCCTTGAACAGTGCTGCAACAAAATAGCCAATTTTGCTGCTATCATGGCATACAAATCTCAACGTTCTAAAGCAGCTGCACTGGTTAGAATTGCTTCATTCCATAACTACTTATTACACATAAACTCCTTATAAACTGCTTATAAATACCTTGAAGGCATTCTCCTTAAACAATCATGCACTCTAGTGGTTTCAATCCTACCTGCAGGGCAGGCAACAGGCAGTCCTATGGCAGGACAAGCTATCATCTCGCTTACCCATCACATTAGGAGTCCCCCAGGACTGGATACTAGGACCCCTTCTTTTCTCCATCTTTATCAATGACCTTCATTCAGTCATCCCAGATGCTACCTGCATTCAATATGTGGGTGACTCCACCTTGATTTGTTCTGACACCTCACCAGCTACTTTATTCACATTAACCCAAAATACCTTCATTACAGTGGACAAATGGCTCTCCAATCAACATCTAATCCTAACCCCCAACAAAACTAAGCTGCTCCTCTTCTCCCCCACATAGATCCCCCCTGCCACCCTTCAACATAACCGCTAACAATGGCACTATCATCTCCCCAGAAGCCCAGACTAAACTACTGGGTGTCATAATTGATAACAACCTGATGTTTGATGCGCATATCAATCAAACTATCAAAACCATTAATAAAAAGCTTGGCTCTCTTAACTTTTCCTTACCCCACTTGCTAGAACTGCAATTGCCCATTCCCATCTACTATCAACTCTTTTCTACGCCTCACTTCTATTCTCCAACTTAAAACCAATCTTAATAAACTATCATCCTGCTATAATCACATTGCCAGATTTGCTACTGGCACAGCCTACCGGACACACCACTGTCACAACCTAAATCGCCTAGGATGGCTTGAACTGCCTAGCCTACTGCAGTGCAACCAGCTAGTAGTGGCACATAAAGGCCTTTACCAACCAGAAAATACACCTGCACTAAAAAATATTATCAGCCCCTACACCAGCACCCGGCCACTGCGATCATCCACTAGACTCCTAGTTCAGACATGGAAATCCAACTACTCAGCTGGGGACTCTCTGTTTGCCAACTCTTTTGGAAAAACATGGAACAGACTCCCAGCTGACTTGACCCTAGAACCCTCACTAACTCAATTCAAAAACAAACTCAAAAAATACTTCAAAACTCATTGGTTATGTGCTTGCACTAGCCCCGACTAGTGACCTCTCTATTACTTAGATGCTTTACCTCCAACTACTTCTAACTTTTTTCTACCACACCATTTCAGGAAGGGTCAATTGTATAACTGCTGCTTAATGTGTCTTAAACCTGAATGTAATGCTATGTATATATAACTTTGAAAATAATGTTATGTTTTGTGAAGTGTTTATAGTAAGTTAGTACTATATGTGCTAAATGCTGGTATTGCTTATGACTGTAATCTGCTTGAAACTAGCATTTGCTAAATGTTCAATGTGTATTATTATCTTGGAGCTTTTCTCCCCAGGCCTCTGCTGAAAATGGACATATATCTAGTCAGACTATCCCAGTCAACAAATGTAAAATAGAAATAAAATAAAAATACAAACTGATTTGCAGACCTGAAACATACCCTAAACTAACTCACATCTTCCAACACTACTCACACAGTAAGCCTCTTCTCTGTTAATATCAAAAAATGCTCCTAAAAACTAAATCAAACAACTCTCCTTATGAGACTGTATTCTTGCATATCTAAAATCTGGAACTGTGTCTCCCTTGTCCTTAAACAAAGAACTCTGGTGAAATCTTTCAAGTTCAGTTAAAACACACCTAGAGAAACATGGCTGCATTCTTGCTCAACTCCTGGCTACATAAAACTTCCTATCTATCCATGCAGTGTATTCTAAGCTTATGCTGCTGTTCGCCTTATCTAACGACACTGTAGTGACGTATTATATCTACAAGATGCTCCTCCAACATCCTTTCCTCCAGAACCACTTACTTTCTTCTTCATGTTGCGTAACAGAATGAACAAATGTGCATGTTTCTTATCCTGTAAATGGAAAGAGAGCACATAAATGCCAGTGGAAGCCGGCTGTGCTAACAGTATAAGATCATATCTCTAAAACCATTTTAAACATTGTAGCAGATTTATCAGAAAAATATTGTAAGTCTGGGATACAAAATTAGCTTAATTGATGATTTCTTGTATAAAGGCAGGTACACAAATATATGCAATGCACTTCCCCTGATACGTCTGAATTTTGGTGAGTGCAGTCTTAAATACAGTGACAAAAATCCTTTTTAGCAGACATGTTTGTGTTACAACCCACCACTGCCAACCAGTAATCAAAGAGCCCCTGTCGTCATCACTGTTAACAGTGAGGGATGTTCACTGAGAGGATGACAAGTACACGCACAGTACTTCCAGATTCATCTCTCTGCACTGAGTAAAATTTCCCTTAAGAGCACACAGAGACCACAGTCAGTCCAGGTCTGGTTTCTCCTGATCCCTAGTAAGATTCCCCACTGACACAGCTGTAGAAGAGATCTCAGCTGAGTGACCAAGCCAAGACCTCCAGCACCCTCTTTGTCGAATCAGTGCTTCATGTCCCTGCCCAATTAGCTAACACACACATACTGTTTGAGGTTTGCTTTACACACATGTACACACACCTGGAAGAGGCTGGCATAGGTTTACTAGCTATGCCCCCTTCTGCCTGTGAAGTAGTTTCTGCCACCAGTCACTCTTCGACAGCTACTTTAAGGCCACTAACAAAGGGTGACCAAGTTTGCAATGTAATATTAATATTAATACAAATAGTAGTTTGACCAAGAGCAAGGCTATTAGGAGTAGCCCACACAGTGTCACCAAACAAATATGCAAGTACTCTCAAAACTTAAATATCTTGACATAGATCAGCCACAATGAAAGGTTTAAATGTATTTAATAATGAATAAAAGAAAAAGACAGTACTAAATATATATTCACAGTGACATCAGAGTTCAGAATCACAGGCAATATTTAAAATAACATTGCAATACAGGCTCACACAAATAAAGAAAAGCAAAATCTAAACTAAGCTTTATTATATTCCTGACTGTATCTAAAATTATTACTATACTCTAGTCACTTACTCATAGAGCAAGGCAGATGTGATGAATGGGTCTTCTTGTTGTCAGGTCCAATACAGAATGCCCTGTCTCACTCAGAGACCTCTCAAAATAATATCTCAAATATTACTGCTGGGATAGCTTGCAAAATGATATCACTTCTTGTCATCTGACTTCTAGTTCCCAGGCCAAAACCCCAATTGCTAGAAGCTGGCAGCATTTAGCATCTGTCTGTAAAAATACATAGACAAGTGCTTTTTCTCAGATCTCTGACAGATGCTGGAAGTCATAAAACAATTGCATTCCTTTATACTTTCAATACATAAAGCTTCCTAGTACAGACATTGTGTCTCTAGCTGCATTCAAAACATGAGAGATAACCTCTTTATTGAGTAGCCTATAAAGTAATTTAATTTCAGATATTTTTCTAAAGTTTGCTAGACTGAGGTTAACCTCCTGTATTCCAGTTTCCACTGTTAAAATATATACATTTAAACAGTTACAATATTGTCATTTTAATCACAGTACTTTACAAATACCTTTTCACCACAAACATCTGTATGGAGCAGTTTGATATACACATGACATACAGTTCTAATGCATTTGTAACATAAACACTTTATGCGACATACAGTTCTAATACATTTGTAACACCAGCATCTCGTATAAATTAGTTTGATATTCACAAATGACATAATAATTTACAAAATTCTAACTAGCTGGGCTGGCAGTATCGCCTCTTGTCACAGTTTGTTTTCTGTCTGTCATGCGATGACAGCTTAGTACAGATTTGTTCTGAACATGTGCTGCATTTCCTTATTCATAAGTTCATAGGTGTATACTAGGCTGAAGACCACTGGGGTCTTTATAAGCCAAGCTGTGCAACCCAAATGTGACCCACACATTTTATTTATATAGACATTAATTTACTGACTGACTCTGTCTATCTGAGACATAGGCACTAGATCAGGGGAGAATTTCCAATTATCGATCCATTGGTCTAAGTTGCACTTAAATAAAGTTAGGAAGGAATTCTGCTTCACATAGGTGTGTAAGTGTTTGTGTGTGTGTGTGTGTGTGTGTGTGTGTGTGTGTGTGTGTGTGTGTGTGTGGGGGGGGGGTCTGTTTCAGAAAATGGGAATTCTAATTGATTTTTTGACCGCTTTAACTAACAGTGCTGCAGTGAACCTGGTTCTGAGGCTGACTGCTCTGCCTGTTACCCAGACAGCAATGCAGTCTTTTAAATTTTCTTGTAGCATCTTTTGCTTAAGTAATAACTAATCTTCTGGTGTCTGTGGTCAGAGAGGACCCTTTTCTACTGTTGTGTTCCACATTCATTTGGCCTTAAAGTTCTGTCTCTATCTCTCACCTTTAAAACCTCTGAGACTGTTTGAATTTAGACTTCTCCCTAATTTTCTTAACTAATCTCTCTCCCTCCTTTTTTGTCCCCGTGACTGCAACCTTTTCCACTCTGCTTATCATGTAATGGGACTGCGGTGGTGGTGCTGCTGTAGCGTTGTTGCCTCACAGTTAAACGTTGCCCATTCGATTCTCAATTAGAGCGTCTTCTGTGTGGCGACATGCGTGAATGGGCATTCCTTCGTTGAAGGCTCTGCGTTAGGCTCGGAAAGCCAGCGCGTAAAAATCTACTGCCAAATATTAGCGGACCGGAGTTCAGCTGTGACGACCCCTAACCGGGAAAAGCCGAAACACACAAACTGTAAGGGTGAAGGTAACTGTATGAACTGCATTAACCCCACTCCCATCATTATTACAGTAGAACTAGTGGCCAAAGAACCTGCAATACCTGCTTTTTATGAAGTGTAGATGAACATAAAAAAATTATCCACTCTTGTTACTTTTACATATAATTTTTAGATGATTTTTAGATGATGCAGAGTAAATGCTGACACTGGACACCATAACCAAATAAAAAAATGCATACTTTTTTCCCGTGTCTCCTTTTGTATTTTATTCTAAATTGAAAGTGTATAGCAGAGAGTAAACTTGCCTTCCCAAGCTGCTCACACTATTATTTTTTCTTTTTCTCTGGATCCCTGAATGGCTCATCTCACTCCTTTCACCCTTTCTATGTTCGGCCTTTATCTACTCCTTTATTCTGTTGCCAGTCCCACACACCCCACCCTCCACTACATTTACACTCCCCTATGTCCACCTACTCATTACTTCAATCCAATCACAATGTCCTTTAAATTCAACTAATCATATTATCTCTACCTTTCCTATCTCCTCTTTACTTAACAGTTACTCTAGATTGCTTCTCCACCTTTTCCACCAGAAATATTTTTTGTAATACCCTAACTAACTCGATTCCTCCATACAGCATATTCATTTAACTTCTAAAAGCCTTCATTGACCCAACCTGTCTCCCAAATTCTCACTACTCAATTCTCTCCCTATGAGTATTCACCTATCAGCACCGCTATATTTCTAAATTCCACCACCTTTTCACCAATAGCCTCTCTTCTGTAAAGTTTTCCTAATAATTCTGTTAACTTTATTAATGCATTCATTCCTGTCAATACTTGTTCATCTATCATCCCACTACTTCTTAAATCTCAATATACATCTACCTTTTTAACCTTTCAGAAACCCTTCACTTATTACAAATGCACATATCACATTTTTATTTAGTGCCTACCATTTTTACTCATACCTGCATTCATCTGTTCAGAAATACATCCTCACTCACCTCACACACACACATAATACTTACCACTTCAAGTTTGACCTCAAGCAAAAATGAAACAAAAGTGTATATACAGCCAGCTACTTTGTGTGTTAAAGATGATACAATCAGATGTATTCCCCAACCCAGGACCACAGTTCCAAACAACTTCTCTTCCATCAACACTAGCTCACTCAAAACATATAACATTACAACTCCTGTTTAGTGTCAGCCTGAGAAACATCTGTAGCAAATTTCCTGAGATATATGATTGGGTTGCACAGCACCTACCCGACATTATCTTAGTCACAGAAACATGGCTAAAACAAGAAACTCATGATGAGGTTGTTTCACCAAGCTGCACACAGAAAACGCAGGTGGAGTATATGTCATATATAAACAAACTCTTACCCTCTGTGTTCTTCCTGTCCTTTGGATGAGACATTAAACCGAGGCCTCATCAGATTGATTTGATCTTAGCCCAGGTTGATGTAAAAGATTCCACAGCACCTATCGAAAAGAATAGGGGGAAGTTCTCTGATGTCCTGGCCAGATTTCCCTGAGTAGTATTAATACCACTTTGGGTCTCCCCTGAAAAGAGGCTAGCCTAGTGGGATGAAACTAGCCAACAAAGAATACATAAAAAATAAATAAAAATGTACTGTACCCCATCTATTGGTAATGCAGAAATTCTTATGTCTTCACTTAAAATAAATTAACATAAAACATCTAACTATAGTAACAGTCTACATCCCCCTAGAAAATAACAGTTACAGTACAGAGGAACTCATCTCATAGGTTTCCAACAACATTTCCCCAGACACTCACATTCTTTGTGACTTTAATATTGATTGGCTAACAGTAAAAACTGATTCCTCCAAGACAAAATGTCAGTCTTTGTGGTCTTAGTCAATCCAAACTTATATACGTACCCCCAACTGGATACAGTAAAAATAATAATAGACAAAGTACTTTAGACTGGATCCTTACCCAAAAAAAATTACTTCATCAGATTCCCTCCCTGATAGCTTAAGTGATCATCTACCACATTTGCTGTAAGGAACATTTACTGCTCTCCTAAAATTCACAGCTCTCTCATGTAATATAATCAACTTTGAGACAGAAACCTTCACTGCTACTTTGAAATCTGTGAACTGCAAGCAGTTAAAAACTGTACAACTCCGTGCAGCTGTAGCTCTGTTTAATACCACATTTCTCACTGTACTTAACGTTTGGGGCCCTGTCAGAAATAAACAAGTTACATTTGACCCATCTCCCTGGCTAACTAGGCAAATAAAGCTACTAATGGTAGAGAAAGATAAAGCATGGTTTTGCAGGAAACAGAACAAAACTGAACTCAGTCTCTAAAAATGTAGACAGCTTAGAAATCCACCCGAAAACAAGATTAAATCTGACAGAAGTACATTTTACACCAGTCTACAAAACTAAAGTCAACAAACCCAAAAACATTTGGTCATCAGTAGACAAATTTATCCATCCTGGCCATACAACCCAACCATCTCCCCAACAAACAACCAATCAGATAGTATAGTTAGCCAGTTCACCTCCTACTTTATTCAAGCAGTAACCTCTCTCCAAAAGGATACAACTTCAGCCTTTCTAGTTGTTGACAAATGCCACTCTCACAGTAAAATATCTCTCCAACTTACATCAACTTTTGCCATCATGAAATTCCTCCTCAAATTAAAACCAGACATCATTCCAGCAAAATATATGAAATATGTAGCAGATGGCTTAGCCCATTCTGTCTCTCTCTTAATCAACCAGTCAATCACAGTAAGTTATGTTCCCATACTCTGAAAGAAAACTTGCATCCTCCCACTTCATAAAGGTGGCAAAAAAACTGACTTCAGTAACAGTCAGCCTGTCACTGCTTTTGACCATATCATAGCAGTATATTTGCACTCCTAAGTTTATCCTCCTCTAGTAATCTACATGGAAATGCTGATAATATTGTATCTACAGTATTCTCCACCTCTGGTAATTTACATAGAAATGCTGATAATCTTGTATGGGCAGTATTCCTTGATGTGTCCAAGGCCTTTGATACTGTGTCCCACCCAAAACTTCTTAATAGACTCTCATCATTTGTGCTAGATATGTCCTCTCTCTCCTGGCTTGCTCTCTAGCTTTTAAATAGACAACAGGTTGTCAAATGGCGCATTAATATCTCCTTATTTCTTTCGGTATGTGTGGACAACGCCACAAAGATCAATCCTAGGCCCACTCCTGTTTAATATTTTCATAAATGATCTACACAAAGCCAGTAAACATGCCACACAGTATGCAGAGAACTTTGCTATTCTGTACAATTAAAACCTTGAAAAACTACAAAAACTAACCCAGGAATCCCTCCTTTCATTTGAGGCATAGCTGAGCAACTCTCAACTCCTTTTGAGCCCCTCCAAAAAACAAACTAGTCCTGTTTACACCTAAACCATACAATGGTAAGAAATCCCTCTTTTCCTTAACTTCTTGCAACAGCACAACAATTGAAATGGTAGCTCACACCAAATTTCTAGGAGTCACTTTGGATGAAAACATGAAATTTGATCTCCATGTGAAAGACACTGAAAAAATCAATAAAAGCTTTGCACCATCTGCAAACTAAAATTTAACTAATGAGACAAGAAAACACATAGCTAATGCATACTTACTTGCAGCTTTTACTCATTAATGTACAGTCTGATCAATCTCACCTGCTGGAGCAGTATAAAATAGCTAAATTTGCAATTAACGTATACCCCACAAATCACATCACTGTTCAGCCCTAAAACTTCTCAGGTGGACTGAACTCCCTCATATTTTGGCATACTGTTCTAGATTTTTGAACATCTGCTATTGTCTGTTAGTACTTTCCAGCAAGTAGCATTTCACTGCAGCTGTTACTTGACTGTGTTGAACTTACACATTTACTTGCATCAGACTTAAAACTGGAATTTTTCTTAACATTACAGGAACCATATACCACTTATACAATCCATTATAGATGATCTGTTAACTGTTACTTTAAATGTTCTTTAACACATGTTTGGCTGTCTGTTATGTTTACTTTCTATTTATATTACTTTGAAAAAATAACTTTGCAGTATTGCTTTTCTCCCCGGGCACCACTCCATCAGACTATCCTGATAAGTAAATGTAAGTAAATAAAACAATAAATAAATTAAATTCCCTACTCTAAGTGGAAGTAAAGGAAAACAATTTTACTGCAGTATGCCAGTCAGTCAGTCAGTCAGTCAGAAATGCATGTGAAACCCTACATCTTGTACCCTTGTAAAGGCCATATTTCATTCTGCCATTGCAAGTTCTTATTACAACAGGATACTGTCGTATAAAATAAACATTGGCCTTGTATTCTATCCTTAAGTATTTCAGCACAGCTGTGGCATTTCATTACGGTACATTCCCCCCAACCCAGCACATAGATTTATGACCATTATGTTGTAGTAACAAAAATACCCTGTCTTTTGAAATATATCTGGCTTTATTTATACAGTGACAACACAGAAAAATATACTTTCTATGGGCTGCATTCCCAATCATGATAGAAGTCATTTACCCATTTATAAAGGAAGCAGTATATACTGCAACATGCCAGACTGTAATAGCAAGATATTTGTTAAACCTTACATTTGGTGTCTTTTTTAGGGAAAATTGATAAAAAGACACTCTTAATTTATCTCATTCACACCTTGTAAATAAATGTAGAAAGTCTCATCTCAAGTAGTTTACAGGCATTCATAGATTCTTGAACATTTCCTGAAAAAACAGGCCAAAGACTCTATGCCAAGCAAATGCCTTGCAATAATGTAATTGCTATTAGCACTTTATAATCAACTTATAACAGTACTGTAATGTATTAAAATGTAGAAAACATCCAAATTGTTTGGTTTATTTCTAAATGTTCATACCTTTTCATAGCTTGCAAATTCTATAGCCTAGGCATAAAGTATCAGCATCAATTATGCTCAGGAGAGTTGAGATTTTATACAGCAAGATATTTCTTTTGAGTTCTTTTTTTTGAGACATTTACAGAAATATAAAAAATATGATTTTTGACATAAACTGATAGTATATGTGATGATATGGGCTAGTGCCAACATAGCCAGCTGGAGTTCTGTAAAGAATGATATGTCCTTTGACTATCAGACTGGTTTATACAAGATGCTTGTGTTACAAATGTGTTAGAACTGTATGGCATTTGAGTATCAAACTGATTTGCACAAATACTTATGTTACAAATGTATTAGAACTGTATACAATTTGAATACCAAACAGACTTGTACAGATGCTTATGTTATAAATGTATAAGAACTGTATGGCATTTGAATATCAAAATATATTTATGAAGTTGCTAGTGTTGAAAATGTATAAACAGTGGGTCTTGTATGTGTATATGTTAGCAAAGGACCCTGGAAAAGCAGAGATTAAGCAGCAAGCTTACTTTAAGAAAAATAAGGGAAATGTAAATGAGCTGTTAAACCATTAAAATGGAAACCCACAGTGATGAATAGGACCAGATATGGTAGATCTGGAAGAAGCCATTGTTTAATAGCCTCTGTAAAGAAGAGGGAATGTACTGTAATTGTTTTATGGCTCCAGGACACTGACATAAACATTTAGGTGTTTATTGTAGCTGTCTCTGCTAAATTCTTGTCTCAGCTTCAAAGGGTGATACTGTGAGCAGCTAGAGTCAAGTGACCAGATGAGGTCATTCTGCCAGCCATCTTGGAAATTATATTTTAAATATTACAGTGGGAAATTTCAGTTTTGAGTATTTTGTCTTGGGCCTGACAACAAAACCATTCACCACATCATCTGCCTTGCTCTAATAAGTAAAATCCAAAAAATGTTCTGTGTCACGCCAAAGTCCAACCGAGCAGAACAATAGAAGAATCCAAAAAACAAAGTTGGACACTGCTGGAACCTTTAAAACCTTCTTATTTATTGAAACACCAAAACAGCAAATCACTAGATGAGCGCTTTCGGGCCACTGCCCTTCATCAGATAAAGCATCACACACAGTCAAGATATTTAAAATGCATTTTAGCCAATAGAAAACTAGTAAAAAACCCGCCTATTCTTGAGGGCGGGTTTCATAGGAATAACAAGCTTAGTTTAGATACTGTTTTTCTTTATTTGTATGGGTCATGTCCAATAATGTTATTTTCAATATTTCCCATGTTTGAACTCTGTGGTTTACTGTAAATATATATATTCAGTATTTTCATGTTCTTTTATTGTTTACTATTAAATATATTTAAAACTTTTATAGTGGTTGGTCCCCTTTAGAAAGTATTTAACCTTTGTGAGTGCTTATATTTATTTGATGACACTGTGTGGGCCACTCCTGAAGGCCTAGCTGTCTTGGTCAACTACTACCATTTATATTAGTATTAATATTACACAGTATAATTGGAAACCCTTTGTTAAGGGCTTTAGAATGACTGATTGTGGAGTGTCTGGTGGCAATGATAACTACCTTATACTGTGGGCAAAAGGGGGCACAGCAGGTAAATCTGTGCCAGCCTTTCCCAGGAGTGTGGGGGTGTGTGTGTGTGTGTGTGTGTGTGTGTGTGTGTGTGTGTGTGTGTGTGTGTGTGTGTGTGTGTGTGAAGAATCAAATCTTACAGTGTGTAAGTGTGTCAGCAGGGACACAAAACACTGTTTTTTTCACAGAGAGGGTGCTGGAGAACTTGGCTTGGACACTCCGGCCGATGTCCTAACCTTACAGCTGTACCAGTGCGGAGTTTTAATGGGGACCTGGAGGGAGACAGAGAGAACCAGATCCTGGACTGAGTGTGTTCCCTGTGTGCTCTTAAGAGAAATTGTGCTTGATGCAGAGGTCTGCATCTGGAAATACTGAGTGTATATCCATTTGTTTCCCAAATGAACAAGTGAACACTCCACTTTGGTATCAGTGGTGAAGATTCAGGCTGCTTGATTACTGGTCCAGAGAGGAGTCAGCAGAGTATAAATAACTTCTCTCAATGAAGTTCTACAGCTTATTGCCCAAGTGTCATGAAAGGCTTTCTCCACCGTCATCTAAGGTCTTACCCAATGTTGTGCACTGGTTTGTAAGTAGCTGATTTTGGAAATCTGAATGTAGATACTGAATGTAGTGCATATTTTCATAATTACTAACAAACAACTAGGAGCATCTTAATCATAGTACATTAGATACGGTCAGTGGCAGTGTATTTTTCTGTCTGCCTCCATTACATCTTAAATTGTGCTCGTTAGTAACATGTACCTCACTCAGCTATGAAAATGCAAACTTAACTTAAATATGAGACTATGAATAACAAGTAACAAACAGTGGTTAGTATCTCCACTGTAGTGCATGCTGTATTAATAATCTTAGTATAATTTTGCTTCCTAAACTGCACCCTTTCATGTATTGCCTATTAATAATTGGTAAATTACTTGCTAAGGAATCCAGTCCACCCCAAGCTATGTTTGATAAAATGTAGCATATAAAAACAGAAGTGCTCATGTGAATGAGTTGCGAGAGAGAGAGACTGTCAACATCTTTATGGGCAATATGTTTAACTTTACATTTACTTGAGTGTTTTATCAAAATTGAAAGCAGAGATCCTCTTAACAGCGTAAAGAGGGCTCTGCTGAACCCAAACCTCTGTTTCTATTACAAATTTGGAGAGGCTGAGCCTTAACCTGTCTTGCCCACTACCTGTTATAAATTTACAATAAAATGCCACTAATTTTTAATTGGCTGCATATTACATTTTTTTTCTCATAAATCGATTTACACAGTATGTATAGCAGTTTGTTAGCGTCTAAACAAGGCCGATGCTGGCTGTTTTTGTAGGAGAGCTTTTAACAGTGGTCCACAATGGTCTGGACTGCTTGCATCAAGGTTAATGACATTCTTTTTAACAATATACTTTATGTTTTTTTATTAAAATAACGCAAATTAATATCTGATAAATCTGTAA
>NC_056732.1:1445771545-1445974045 GCF_019279795.1 Protopterus annectens
AATAAACTGGAATAAAACTAATGTATAAAAAACAGACTATTAAATACGAAGAAAAGACTTTATATGAAAGAATGACTTCATAAATATCAAAAAATAAGAAAGAGAAACAACACTGATGTGAAACTGTTGTTAAGCGCTTTCATTCTGTAACGTTGTCAGAACTTCATCAGAACTAAAACTGTAAAGTAAAACTATGTAATAAATAATATAACAAGTGCACACTGTTTAAAAATAGTTGACAACAGGGTTCATGAAGAGCAGAGTTAACACTGATTAGTTTAACAGCAGTTTTAAAAAATATATATATTTTTATTTTAATAATAAGACATACCAACAGGTCAAAGGTGAAACAGTGGGGTCTAAAATGGCCCCAGCTTTCGCTAACCTGGAATTGGAGACCCTCATTTTTCTTCACGGCTTCAGTAGTATTCACCTCTGCAGAGGTTTTATTGATGACATTTTTTTTTTGTATGGGAAGGGTCTAAAACTGATCTGGACATTTTTATAAATGTTCTTTCCAACAGCATTTCCTATCTGGATTTTGTAGTTTCTGGCTGCAGATCAGAAGTTTCTTTCTTAGACACCACTTTATCAGTTAATGAAAATTCTGGCAGACTCAGTTCCAACGTGTTTAGAAAAAACACCTACAGAAACACCTTCTTAGACTTTAACATCCTTTTTTTGTTAAGAAACATGTTGTCAATGGACAGTTTATCAGACTATCCAGAATTATCAGTGATAAAGAGTTCTTTGTTACAGAATGTGAGTTTCTGTCTCATGTTCTTCAGTAGACATTACCCATGACAGCTTGTACTAGACATTTACAGTGGCTTTAGAAAGACACAATAAACACAAACCCTTCCTATTATATGGGTTTGAAAACCAGCACAAAATAGACCATAGTGGACAAAATACTGATAGAAACTGCAGCTTTCCTTTACCCATCTGCAGGGACATGACAGCCATCAGGAAGGTCATCTGCAAGAACTGAAAAATTATTAAAGCCCACGATTCTTTGAGCACCCCTTTAGGAACAGAACCTGTGTTTACATATTAAAAAAACACAACTTTGAAAGCTTCCTTTGAAAATAATGTTCCACACTATTTATTAAGTCAACCCAGTAAAGGAAGTGATTGTGGCATGTTTAATTGTGGCAGATGTATATTGTGCTCTGTAATGTACATAGGGAATGCATATAAATGTGTACACTGTGTGAAGATTGGAGAAGAAGGGGTGAAGGCTGCCAACCTAGCCAAATAGAATTTGATACATAATTCTATCATTTGTAAATATAAATGTAAAATACAGGCTTGTTTGTTTCTTAAATGAAAGAAAACACTGTAAAATGTGAACTTCAAGATTGTAGCAACATTGCCATCTGCTGTAAGGAAAACCAAGCCAAGCATTTCACATCTGTTCTTTTGAAGTTAAAATGATGTCTTGTATACCCTTTGATCTAGTTAGTGGTGCTGAAGAGGCTAGCTGAACACATTTGTTTTAACTTAAGGAATAATTACTAGAGTGTACATGTGAAATGTCTTTTATTGCTGTAGTTTCCTGAGCAGGTGTTGGATTGTTAAATAATGTAGCCTTTTGGCCTGGGAACTCCAGACTAAGTGTCAAAATGATGTAATGTTTATACTGGGAAAACCTAAGTGTCAAAATGAAGTAATCTGGGAGGACCCAGCAGAGATGTTTTTAGTGAGTTTAAAAACTATTGAGGAGAGGGAGAGAGAGAGTGAGACTGTAAGCATTTTGATCTTGATATCTGACCTCAGCACTACCTTGCTCTATGAAAGTAAGTTACTTCAGAAGTATGTTTTCTTGTAGAAATAGCTAGGACTATAAAGATTAGACTTGAGTGTTTTTCTGTTATATCAGAACTTTCCTACTGTATTGTTTTAAGTTTCTGTGTGATCTCTGAACTCTTGGATAGCATTGTGGTGTAGTAGTATTGTCTTGTGTTGTTAATTATTTTTTATTAAATATTTTAAAAACCTTTTACCTGTGGCTGGTTTGTGTAGAGTTAAGTTAAGTTCTAGAGTACATTGCATATTTATAGAGTTTATTGTACAAAGCCACTCTAATAAGCCTTAGACTGATTAGTCACACTTACCAATTGGATGATAATATTGCACAGTAATAATTGGGCACCCTTTTAAGGGCCTTTATGTAGCTGATAAGTATTAGCTGGTGGTGGCAGTAATTACTACCGTATAGTCTGGGTAAAGGTGCACAGCTGGAGAATCTGTGTCAGCCTTTCCCAGGAGTGTCTGTGAAGTTGTATAAATACTTCTCTCAAAGTGTGTGTGGGGTATCAGCTACCTGGGCAGGGACAAGAAGCACTGGTGGGGACAGAGAGGGTACTGGAGGTTAGCTTTCCAGCTAGGCTGAGATTTGGACCCTGTAGCTGTGCCAGTGGAGAGTCTTATTAGGGACCTGGGGAGCAAGGGAGCAACCAGCCCCAGACTGACTGTGATCTCTGTGTACACTTAAGGGAAATTGTACTTTACTGTCTGTGTTTGTTATCCTGTCCTCTTATATGAGACGCCCTCCCTGGTGTTAGTGGTAAGGATTTAGGCTCCTTGATTGCTGGGCCAGGGCACGGCCGTCACACACTGTAATTTCTTCATCTCTTTTGAAAGACAATTTGATTGCCATTCCTCCATGGTAGTTTACGCAGCAGTCTGCAACACCTGTCCTGCATTTTACATTAGGAAAATGACTAGAATGCTTTCTGCTTGAGTTAAGGAACATTTGGCTGCTATTAGGAAACAAGATGAAACCAACATGTTAGGACAGCACAGTATTAGATGTCATGACTTTTCTGCTTTCAAATTTTGGTAATTGCGTATTATCGCAACCAGATTCCCTAAGTCCAAAAAACAAAGACAAACCACACTGGCAACTGCTTTAGTGAATTAGCACTTTCGTTTACTGGCAAATTGTAAACTTCTTCAGATTTGCCAGTAAACGAAAGCGCTAATTCACTAAAGCAGTTGCCAGTGTGGTTTGTCTTTGTTTTTTGGATTTTACCAGTTTTTCAGATTCCCTAAGTGGAATAAATGGTTGTATTTTTGTGAAAAGATGCCTGGTAACCTAATAAGGGGAGTGTAAGCTCTTCAGTACTGTTGTGTGACATTGCTTTTCACATAGGAAGAGGAATAACATGAAAATTCCTCTTCCCGGGTAGCGTTCAATCCCGACCTAAACATAGGACCGGTGCTTCACAGTCGTCAAAGTTAGGACTCATGAAAGGCAGCACGTTCCCAAACAAGACAACCGGACCCTTTCAAAGCCCTTTAGATGTTGACAGTGGCATCTGCGATTGTCAAATCTGAAAGGAATGTGTGTGGATCATTAATCATTTATAACAGTTGTGGCAAGCAATACAAGTGGTTCTGATTAACAGAGCTATCTGTGTGAAGCAGGGTAACAGTCACACCCCTGTCACAGGACTCCCACTACGGAGAAAGGCACCAGCCCGTGAGGGATCACTGTCCCGTTACATGGTAGTCGTGACAGGCACCTGTGGTTTGCATGCGTACTGGCCAGTAACAGTTACATGGTATATCCCTGACTGACTTCCCTTTGCTGAGGTTGTGATCAGGAATGCAGGAATTGTGATGCACTTTAGCATTGTGCAGTTCACAGAATGAATGACCCCCCCCCGTAGCAGGAATATTGACCATTGCTCCTGTTTGTGCCTCATTCCCACTGTGGCCCATTTCTGCTGACTTGCTTACACAACCCTTTCCAGGTTAAGAAAGTAAGAAAGCTGTTTTCGCAGCAACACAACCATTTCTTCCACTTCAGAAATCTGGTTGCGATAATACATAAGAACCCAAAAGACTTGTTTTAGAACAGAGTGATCAGTTTTTTGGGTGACTTTGACACTTTTCTGCAGCTAAAAAAACTCCTTTGGCAGGTACTTTTAAATGCTGAAATGGTTCCGGGGCTGAATGAGAACTTGAAACTCAAATATGCATTATGCTGGGTTGTATGAGCCTATTTGGACACGTCCCTTGCTTTTTGATTAGCTACTGTATTTACAGCTGGTGGTCTCTGGTTTGATGAGCGACTTAGTTCTGTTTTGATATGTTTCTATTGGGTATTGATGTTATCAACTATTTTTAAACAGTGTGCACTTGTTATATTATTTATTACACAGTTTTACTTTACAGTATTAGTTCTGATGAAGTTCTGACAACATTACAGAATGAAAGCACTTAACAGTTTCATCTCGGTGTCATTTCTCTTTTTTATTTTTTGATATTTATGAAGTAATTTTTGCATATATATATATATATATATATATATATATGTGTGTGTGTGTGTGTGTGTGTGTGTGTACGCATATATATATATATATATATATATATATATATATATATATATATATATATATATATATATATATATATATATATATATATATATATCTATATATATATATATATACACACACACACACACACACACACACATCTATGCCATTTCAGCAAATGATGACAATATTGCTTTGTTTAAACTCTGAAGTCTGCGCAAATTAAAAACAAATATCCTGTGTATCTGTTAATCTTGATGTAAGAGAAAGAGATATGACAATGTATTGGACTGTAGTGAATATAACTGGTAGATACTTTTAAATGCATCAGTATAACCAGAGTTCAGTAATCTTGCACATTTTAATGCAGTGCAGAAAAACAGACCTTGAATAACTGTTAGGAGTTTTTGTTTTATTTTACTGTCACATGAGTGTCACATAAGGGTCGTCACCTGACTTTTATTTAATTAATTAAGCTGTTGTTATTTTACATTGTTGGCCAGTCTGATGAAGTCTCCTTATAAAAACAAAAACAGCAATCACAGGTGCAAGTAGAATAGCTTACCCCAGTATGAGAATATCGGGCTGTCTTCACTTCTTTAATATGTTACAAACACAGTCCAGTTAACTGAAATCCAGCATTTAGAAACAGTTAAAAACAGTCCAAAACTTCAGATGTCATTACTAAGTTTTAAAATAATAAAACTAAAACTAAAACTTTGGACCAGGTTTAATCAGTGAATGAACTCTGGTTCATGTTGTGTATAAGCGCTTTCATCCACTAACTGGACCAGAAGAACTCTTTTTTTATTCATATATGCTAAGTGCTTTGGACACAACTCTTAGCATTAATGAATAATGCTGAATTCTTTCAGTGACTAAGTCTGGTTGGATCATTTGTGCCTACATGTCAGGCTTGAAGACTAAAGTTCATGGGGTAAAGCTATGTATTCTGCTGGGGAGGCTTCTTTATATTGATCTTTCTGTATTTCTGGCAAAAGTTGAGGTCAGTAAAGGTTAAAAGATGGACTTTCATGTGGAAAGTAAATTCCACACAAGGTTGTTCACTCCTTCTGCTATGTTTTTAGGACCAGAAAACAACTTCCCTAGTTGTCAGTTTTCTAGCTTTTTCAATAAAAGAACTATTGGACATTGGGCCAACTCGCTACAGCAGTACCTGTCAGAAGGTTCACTTAGACCTAGTCATGCCATGTCATCCACTGGTCCTTAGGCTGACATCCCTAAGAACTGCAAGGAGAAGCATTTGAAGAAGGGGAGATTATGAAGGCTGATAAAACACTAATGGTGCCCAACTGTCTGCTCATGATTTTTAACCTAAGTGAGGCACATTAACAGCCCTGACATCAGCAAATGCTGGGTCAGATACCTCTTGTCTGTCCAAAAGCTATATGTTTCCCCAGTACCTAAATATAATAGGAATTACCATGACAATTATTATGCCTTTCCCAGTTGTTAGGACAGATCTAAACACTTCAGGGGGTAGGGGGAAAAGGCCCAAGTTTCAGAAAAAGTAGCAACATAACTGCCAAGCTAGACCTTAAGGGTCCATTGACCCCAGATCCAGTAGGGAGCAGATTTGATTATTCTGAGCATGTCCCTGCCCCCCCCCTTTAAAGTCCCATTCCACCCCCCCTTCCATTCCCTCCCAGAACATAAAAGGAAGACTTTCCCTTTTTTCACAGCTTGGCAGTACATCACCAAAGACAAATGGGAACTCCAAACCATCATGAATGGTTACAGCCCTGGAAGATTCCCCTGTTTTTGGAAATTCCACTGGTTTCCCAACAGCAGAAACCTCTCATGTCCAATTAGATTAAAAAACTTTTGCAGCAGGGATTTATTCAGCCAGTAATAACCAAGGAAAGAGGCTCAAGGTTTTACTCCAATTCTGTCTTGTTCCCAGGAAAGATGGTTCTTGGAGGCTCATTTTGTGTCTTTCCCGACTGAACCCCCCCCCCCGAGTACATTTTTATTTACTTTTTACAATAGTAAAAGTTCCATAATTTTTGGAGAACAGTAAGTATGGTTCTTTTTGTTGAAGTAAGAAGAAAGAATTTAAACAAGAACACATTCAAAGCCATACAAAGCCATAACAACATAAACAACAGTGGCTAACTATTTACATAATATAGATAATAAAGTGACCCCAAGATACGGTAAAATGTGTGATTGATGGATTGTAGATGTGGTATTACTTTGCAATATATTTTAAACCCTAAATAAAACCTAGAATGTCTTTATTTAGTTGAATAGTTTTGTATACTGCCATAATGTAAGAAAAACTAGTCACATATATGTTGATAATCACATATTTTTACTAGGCAGACTGAACAAATTTCTCTTGGTCCCCAAGTTAATGATGCTTACTTTGCACAAACTTTTGCTCTTGCTTATACCGAGGACATGGATAGTGGGATTTATGTCAACATGCTGAAGATTGTTTCGAAATATTTAAGTAATTCAAAAATGTTTGCAGACACTACCTTCAGCAAACATCAGAGAAAAGCATTTTTGTTGGGGGGGGGGGGTGAATCCCCCTTGCATCCCCATCTCCCAAACTTATATATACCAGCTCCAGGGTTAGACAGCAGTGGAGAAAGAGATAAACTACATTGCCAAAAAAATAGTTTTGGAGAACAGTATTCAAACCTTTTATGTTCACCAAAACTAACTTGCTGCTTTGACATGAGCCTTGGATGCTGACCCTGACTTAGATGCCCTCTTTAACATCCCTAGTGCACCCAGGGAGATCCCACTTCCAGTTTTGTCCTTTACCGTATGGTTGGTTGCTGCACTTGGGGTCTTCAACAAACCTATCATTCCCTTTTGCAGATCCAAAGGGGTCCACATTTACCATTATTTGGATCAATGTCTCACCCAAGCAGCATCCCTAGAGGAGCTTCAGAGAGCATTGCAGAGTATGCTGGAATGATCCGTAATGTAAGACTAACCCTCAGCATGCAAAAATCTCACATGTGAGTTGCCATGTGGAGCAGTGTTGGTCTTAGCTCAACAGATAGCATTTCTACCCCAAGACAAGATCTGCTCCCTAACCTCTAACTTCCATTACATCTGCAGCCTGAAATCCATTTCACCCATAGTGTTTCTCAGGCTGCTGGGACATTTGAAGTTTTTCATCTGATTCCCCCTTAGAAAGCTTAACATTAGAAATGTGCAATGGTTCATAACGCACTGCTAGGCGTAGCACCAGTTAGATAACTGAGTCTCTTTTCTGCCCTACTTAAAAAAGGAAATTTTGTGGTAGGAACAAACATTTCAAAAAACCCAGGAAGCTTTCCAAATCCTAGTCAGTGTATCAGTATAAAAGAGATGAAAGCTGTCATTCTGGCTAAAAGACGTATCAAAGATCCCCTAATACTAGAGGTCTTAATTTTGACAGACAACTTCACAGTCATGTGTACATAAAGAAGCAGCTTGGGACCCACTCTTTTCTTCTTTGCAAGCTGGCTGTGTAGCTCTAGTACCTAGCTCAGGAGCTACAGCTGATTCCCATTTGCCTTTTACATTCCTAGACTACAGAATCTCCTGGCAGATAACCTGAGCAGGTTACTACTAGACCCAAATGAGTGGATATTGAAAAGCAATATTATTCTTGACATACTGCAAGTGTGTGATATGCCATACGTTGGCCTTTCTGCATCCTCCCAGAACAGACAGCTGAGAAAATTCTGAACCAGAACATTTTAGAGAGGGATATAGAAGACTGATGCCTTCTCCTTCTCTTGGACAGGAGTCTTCATTGATGCTTTCCCTCCACTATCCTTTATTCACAGGCTACTTCAGAAAGTTGGGGCTGGGGGAAACATGATTATAATTGCACCTCACTGGTCCACGCAGCACTAAGCTTCCCAACTGTTATCTGTCAGCAGGATTATGTGTGTGTGTGTGTGTGTGTGTGTGTGTGTGTGTGTGTGTGTGTGTGTGTGTGTGTGTGTGTTTTCTTTCACAGAGCAAAGGGTCTGTCATTCGCTCAGATCTCCAAACTGGAATCTCACAAGATGAATGATTTAGTCTTAATCCCCATCAGCCATCTGTTTTCAGAGGATGTGGTCTGTATTCTGAGAGAAGCCAGAAAACTGAGTACCAGGAAGTTGTATCTTAGTAAGTATAAAAGGTTTTAAATTTGGTTCAGTCAAAGGATATTATTCTAAAGTCCATGAACATGATACAATCTCTAGATTACCTCACCTTTCTCTATAAGGAAGGTTTATTCCTTCACCAAAATACATGTACTTGTCATTTCTGTTTAACTGCCAAGTGTCTCTGCCTGCCTATATGTACACTCACTTAAAACAATTTCTCAAGGGAATTCTACACCTCAGGCCACCTGGAAAGACACATGCCTGTCTGGGACCTAAACTTTGTGTTATAGAGGCTCACCCTACCTCTCTTTGAGCCACTAGAAGCTGCTGGCTGAATGGGATCCAGCAGCTTCTGCTCTTGTACAAATGCTTACCTAAACAAGTGCTCACTTGTTAGCCTTGATGTCAGCTAGACATGTGTTTGAATTACAGGCCCTCATGTTTAAGGACCCTTTCCTGATATTTCATGAAGACAGGGTCACACTTGGGACCATCCCCATCTTTTATCCCCCCAAGGTTATTTTCAAAAATTTCTCTCAATCAGGCCATTCACCTGCCAGCTTTCTTCCAAACCCACAAAACAAGAGTGATAGGACCCTCCATGATGTGGACATCCACAGACAGTTGAGGTTTTATTTGCACAGAAACAGAGCAGACCCAACTCCTAGCTTTCATTACAGGTGATAAGGAAGACCTATAAAAAAGCAGACCGTGTTTAAATGGATTTTAAATTGCATTGCTTTGTGATACTCTTCATGGAAAGCAAATTCCTATGCCCTTCAGAGTGTATCTGCACCAGGGCAAAAGCAGCCATCTAATTTTATCTTAAGGGTGCTTCAACACAGTATGTTGTTGAAGCAGCTATATGGTCTTCTGGGCACACTTTTCAAACATTACAGCTTTGGTGCTACCTCCATAGCCAACACTGGTTTTGCCTCTGCCATCCTTCAGAACTTTTATTTCTGCAGCTCACAATACTAATCAATCACCCCCTCAAATATAGCATTGTGAGCCTTCCCAAGACTCAGTACTGCAGTAGTGCTATGAGTAATATAGCACAGTTGTGTGACAGTGTGTCATAACTGTAGATGTTCAAGTAGATCACTGTGGCAGTATCCTTTCCCACCATCCCTCCTACCCCACTTTGTTCTTTTTTCTTCTTCTGAGTTTTACTGAAGGTTGTGGTGGGAACTCCTGTCCTTCACCATTGTTCCACTGTACACTCCCATTCTGTTATTCCTAGCCACTCCCCTAGCAGAGGGTGGGTTGTGTGAAACTACAGGATTATTTGACCTTTTGCCCCAGGCAAGAAAGGCCTGAAGGTGGGGCCAGCCAACATTTCTTTTATACCACTGATTTCTTGACATCAGTCAGTTGGAGAGAGTAAAATTATCTGTTATTTAAGCCAACCACAGTTTCCTGTGGTCAGGATTTCCCAAGACTGAGTACTGCTACAGTGATCTACTTGAGCATACACAGTTATGGAAAGTTCTAACACAACTGTACTTTCACTGGATTGGTAATTGACTGTCTGACAGAACACACAATATTAAGGTTGTGGATATTTCCTTTAAGCAGGAAAGTGTAACTAGTGGTGACCCATAAGGCTCCACCCTAGATCCCTCTTCTTGGTACAAATTTCTTGAAAGAAAAGTCAATATCAGTTGATTATGGCTAACGAAGGTTGCTGATGACTGCACACTGGGGGTGATAATTCAATCCCATTCTGACACGTATATTCTCCAGAAAGGGTTGAACCAGACATATGCTTGGTGTATTAATCATGGACTTACCCTCAACACCAGGAAATGCAGCATAGTTTCCTGTGGTAAATCATTCATCAGTAGTATTTGCAATAGATAATATTCCACTTAAATTTAACACAGTTATTAGGGACTTGGTATGTATACTAAAAACAGAGTCTCGTTTGGTCACTACATGTCTCTTGTGGGTAGAAAGTCTTAGTACCTTGTACAATTTATCCTTTGTGGTATTGCCTCCAGGTCATAGAAGTATAAACAAACAACTCCACTCTGTAGAATCTGTTTGCTGATGTATGTGTGGTCACTGAGACATGCTTTAAAGCAACAGAGAGGATATTGACAGTGCAAGGTTATAATGCCTTTCACACATTTAGACCAGATACTACGCAGACAGGGACTAAAGATGGCAATGTCTTGATTTACATCAAAAATAAATATACCTCAAGACTGATCATACAGGACAATGCACTTGAGCTTCTCCACATTCAAATCCCCAAAGGCAAAATCAAGTATCAGTTCCTTGCAAGCTATAGGTCCCCTTCTGTGACCCAGGCAACCCATACCATGTATTTAAACTTATTGGAAACACTCACCATCCAACCCAATACCATATTCATATCTGACTTTAATTACCCCACTATTAACTGGGAATTCTATACAATACCAAACTTGTAGGCAGAGAGATTCCAGGATTTTGTAAACACAAACTCCTGTGACCAGATTGTCAGTACACTAGCCAGGAGTGCAACCGTACTGGATCTGGTTGTACCTGGTATGGGAGAGTTCTGCAGTTCCCCTAGTGTAATCTTTTCCTTTGTAAGGTCAGCTCACAAAATGGTCTCCTTTGAAGTAAAAATAAAACCTGGAACCCCAGCTAACCCCGGAATATTCAGGAACTACTCTAAGGCTAACTTCCTGCTATTAAATGGCAAAATTTCAAGCCCCCGTAAACCCTGAGAAGACTACTGCCTATGCAGAACTGTTCACAGAAACCCTATACAAGTATGCATACACACCAGGAAGAAGTACAGAACTAACTCATAAAAACAAGCCACCATGGTGGAATCACAAAATCAATTGGCTATATAACAGAAGGAAGAAAATCATGGAAAAAAATAGGAAGTGCAGCACCCAGCAGGATAAAAGTGCTCTCATCAAACTAAACAAACCACTGCAACTTTACCCCTCTCTCCTGCTCAACCTTCCATCAGAAAATACCCTCAAATGTTACTCCCCCTGCTAGCACTAGGAAACAGGCCATTAATGGTCATTAAGGGTCTCTCTAAGGCCAAGAACACTACATCAATGGGCTTAGACAGTATCCCTGGATGCCTTCTAAATAGCATGAAACATGACCTGTAGGCTCTCTGGAATTGTTTAAATGTAGCTTCCAAACAGGCTTTGTGCTTCATGAATGGAAAGCAACAACAGTTATCCTTCTGCACAAAGGTGGCCATCTACAGACCCAAGAAACTAAAGACCCGTAAGTCTCAGTAGGCTCATATGCAAAGCCATTGAAAGAATTGTCTTGGAAATTATCAGTAATGATATAGTAAATCTCCAGACCCTGGACCCAACACAGTCTGGTTTCATCAAGGGCAGGTCATTCCTACTCAACCTGGTCGGCTTCTGTAAGAAGATCACCAAAGCAATGGATGAGGATAAAATGGTTCATAATGCCTACCTTGACATGGCCAACGCATTTGACACAATACTCCACTTGGGCATTGTTGAGAAACTCAAGAGGTTGGGTACAAACCCCTATATAACCTGGTGGGTAGCCAACTGGCTCACAGACAGGACACAAGCAGTTAGAATTCAGGAGTCCACCTCTACAAAGAGGCCTTTCACAAGTGAAGTCCCTCAGGGATTGGTCCTGGAGATGTTTCTTTTTGGAATTTACTTCTCTGAAGTCAAGGCCAATGTCAGTGATGTCTGGCTGACTAAATTTGCAGATAATTGCAAATTAGGAGCTGTCATTGAATCCCACACTTGCACATATGTTCTCCAAGAAGGGCTAACACAGACATACAACTGGTGTCAGAGCCATGGACTAAAACTAAATACTAAGAAATGCAAAAAGGTATCCTTTGGGTAGTCATCCACCCCCCAGTAACTGTCATACTGACAACGCACCTCTTAGAGCTGATCCAGTAGTCAGGGACTTGAGGACACACATACAGTAATGTAGCCTTTGACCATCATGTATTTACAATACTGAAGAAATCCTTCTAAGTTGCCCAAATTTATAAACAAAGGTATGGCATCTAAGTCCAAGGAACCCATTGTTCCACTGTATCTGGCCTTTATCAGACTTGTCTTTGAGTACACTGTCCCCCTTGGTATGTAGCTAATCAGTCATATCCAGCAACTGAAATGTCCACAGAGGGTCCTTGCTAAAATAATACAGAGCATAAATAACATGTCCTCTGTAGACCACCTCATGTCCCTATCCCTGTAGTCTGTCTCCTACAGGCTGCTGAGGGGAGATCTATGCCTGGCATACAGGGTATTGTCAGACCACACTCTGATGGACTTCCTGCTTATCTGTAAAACAAACAGCAGCAGAATTACCCATTTTAAAGACTGCCTGTGATAAAAATAGGACCTGCTGAATAGACAGGTATGTATCCGGTGGAATACCCTGTCTCTGGAACAGGCTTCCCATCCATATGAAGCAGAGTTCCTCCCTAACCAAATTCAAGTGCAACTTGGACAGTTGGATGGGGAACAGGAAATTCATCCCTGGTTTGGCACCTATGTCTGTAATGGACTTGTAAATATTTCATCTCTAAGCTCCTTCTTACACTTATTAAGGGTACCAGAACTTGTCAGAGATTTGGGATGCATGGCTAGGCTTAAAAACACCCATGTGGTCATTAGCTTAGTAAACACCTATGAACTTATCAATCCCAATTTATTCATCCCTTATTAGGCCTATTATTGAATATAATGTACCCCTTTGTCATGTACCTTGCCACACACCTAAATCAGATGGAAAGACTTCAGTGTTTCCTCACCAAAAAGATCTAAAGTCTCAGGACTGTTAGTTACTCTCCTTCTTCTTCTTTTCCCGGTTAGGGATTGCCACAGTGGATTACCTGTTTGCTCATGGTTGGCAGTAGAGTTTTTTATGGTGTCAAGTTGGCAGCCTGGCGCCCAACCTTCCACGGAAGGCAAACACATGCACGCACTCATGCCTAGGGTCAATTTAGAGTGCCCAATCCACCTACAGCTTGTTTTTGGGATGTAGGAGGAAACCGGAGCACCCGGAGGAAACCCACGCGACCACAGGGATGACATGCAGACTCCGCAAAGAAGGCATCCCAGCCAAGGATCGAACCAGAGAACCTCTTGATGTGAGGTAACAATGCTAACCGCTGCACCATCGTGGCCACCCTTGGACTGTAAGTTATTCTGATAGACTAAAAGCTCTGTCCCTCTACTCAATATCATATAAACCCGTGAGGAGTGATCTCTGCTTAGCTTTCTATTCTATGAACAACCCAGCATTCTTTGAACTCTTTCATCTATGTAGAATGAGTGGTAAAGCCAAGCACCAGTTCTAAAGACGGAGACTTATTGTGTTACATCAGCACCTCCAGATGATGTGACAGACACCTAGCCTCCATTCCATTCCATTCCATTTCTGAAATAGGCTGCCCTTACCTGTCAATTCCCCAAGCAAGTTTTAAAACCATTTTGGATGACTGGGTAGATCTGAAATTTTCACCAGGGATATGTGGAGAAAGTCTTCTTAACAGAGGAAGCAGTGTTAGTTTCCCACCAGTATTTGGGTGATGTTGCTAAGCTTCTTTTTTTTTTTTTAAACAAGAAACATCTTTATTAAACCATCACTTATGACATAAGCAGTCATACATTTATATAAATTAAAACAAACCCCACAGACACAATTCTAGTTACAAGCATTTTACATCACAAACCATACTGACACACTCCCAGTTGCAAACATTATACATCACTTATAATCTACCCAGTCATTTCAAACATTACATAGCTCATTTAAGTCCTACCTTCTTTTAAACTTCGTTCCTCCCCATAGGTATTGTTCCCTACAATTCCCATTTTTTCCTATGTTTTCTCCTACCCTTTTCTAAAGATCTTAATTCCAGTTGTTTCTTCTCTGTTACTATATTCATTACTACTAATGTAGTTGGTTTAGATTTTTCCTTTTTTGGGTAATTGATGTTATTAAGCCTCTTGATGGTCTGCTTTGGCCATTAGCTTAGTAAGCACCTGTGATCCGTTTGTCTGTTTTTCTTTTTGAACAGTGACTTGTAGCACACAACAGTTTCTGATTAACTCTGCATTTAACACTCAATGGACTGTAACTTATCATTATAGTTTTATTGGGGTCTATGTTATATGGTCAAAGAGATTTTTCTTCAAACATATAATCATCGACACATAAAGAGAGAACGCTCTAAAGCGGGAATGGCCACATCTGCAAAGTTTTTCCTCGGGGGAAAAAATTCAGTTGGCCATTATCGGGAATTGCCCTTTTCCCCAATGTAGAGTGATCTCGGAGTTGGTATATTTAGTTGGGGGGTGTGGGGGGCACAGCCCCCCCATCGGCGGGTATGGGGGTGAAGCCACCCCACTTCAGTAGGGTTTTGAAGTTTGTGTTTTTTTGTGTACTGCCTCGTGAATTTTTTCCCCAAGAAAAACATTCGCCACCGTGGCCATTCGCTCTTTATGTGTCGATAATTATATGTTCGAAGAAAAGTCTCTTTGAGCATATAATATAGACCCGTTTTATTGTACGTCTGATGTTTAGGGGCTACAGTATTGTGATCCACAATCAAATAGCCAATTTTATATGTGATAATATGGGCATTAAGTCCACTCCTTTGGCAACAAAAAACATACAAGGGGAGATTAATACCAGTCTTATACAGTAAATGCTCACTGCTGCCTTAGGTAATAATCAGTACCTCCATGCACAAATAAGATTTATATCCGCAAATTTATTTTTAATCTCTTTTTCCATGGGATTTTACTCAGCACAGACTGGGGCAGTGCCTTTCACTGCAGACTTACAAACAATACTTGAAATTTTACCAATATTATTTTTTACATAAATATACAATGCAGTATTTCCAGGGGGGTAGTTGATGATGTCTTGAGTAATAATTCCAGTTGTCTGTGACATGATTTTAATTAGAGTAGCATTTTCAAATATAGAAGTTAACAGGGCCTTTGAAGCAATACCACATTCAAAGGTGTATTGGAAAAGTAATAGCAATAACACCTGTGTCCACTTGAGCAGCTTGTATCCTTCTTTTATTAAAAATAATATACTCAAAGGTCTGTTGATAAGAGAATCAGGATTCAGGATAGAGAGCAATGATTCTTCTAAAGAAGTGCACACATTAGCTGATGAATTATTAAATGGTGGCTATCTCAAAGATTTAACTAAGACATTGTTAGAGTTTGTCTGTTGCAAAGTAGATTTATATCTACTTATGCCTATGGAGAAAAAAACATCCTCTTCAGAGAAGCCTGTGAAACAGAGAAATTGACAGTTATATGTCTGTGATTCTTACAGTGTAGATGGATTTGATTTCAAACATATCATACTAAGTAATCAACGGATCCTTCTGGCAAACCAGAGATGGGGAAAAGCTGTTGGTTTGCAACAACTTTGCTGTAATACAAGGAGCATGAACTTAAAAAAAAGTTTTGATGGTAAGCCTAATGTTGAGAGAGTCTATTCTGGGCTGATAACTGACGTGTACTAGGTCTTTTGTAGATACTTTATTAGCATTTCTCCTTATTTTTACACACTTACCCATGGCAAAACATGTAGTTCTAAAGGTCACTTTTATTGTTGTATGTTAGGAAACTTCAACGAGTGTGTGTGTATGTGTGTGTGTGTGTGTGTGTGTGTGTGTGTGTGTGTGTGTGTGTGTGTGCGCACGCACGCGCACCTTAAAAATGTAAGCTCTGACTATGGCATTGGAGATATAAACCAAATTTTAGAAAATACATTTTACTAGTAAGATTTTATAAGCCTCTGAATTGCTAGGTGTTAATAGATTCCTGAATTTTGAAGTATAAACCATTAAAATACTAACATATGAGCACCATGTTATAGTATTTAGTGCTAACATGTTTATAAATTTGTTTATTCTTTAATAATTAATTTATTTATTCATTTATTGAGTTGTCATGTGGTGCATTTAAATGAATTTTATTTGTATGTCTATAATCGAGTGTTCTGTAGTTATCTGTTACTTGAAGCTGTGTTTAAACCAAATAATCAAAACATTAACAGAAAGCATAACTGTAAGAGCCATGAACTAAAGAGATACTTATTCTGGGACCACAAGCAGGACTTAGTAGAAACAAATTTCAGTTTTATTCAAAAGTTTAGTACTTTTATCCAGGTAAAAAATATCTTCAGTACAGAGTACAACTTCCAAATGTACACATATTTATATTATTAAAGAGTTATGTGACATTCACGGTAACTGAAATTTAAAGGCACTGGGTTAAAAATCACAGTGAAATATTCTTCTTCTTTTAACTTTTTCCAGTCAGGGGTTGCCACAGCAGATCACCTGTTCGCTCATGATTGGCAGTAGAGTTTTACGGTGTCGAGTTGCCAGCCCGGCGCCCAACCTTCCACAGAAGGCACACATGCACTCATGCCTAGGGCCAATTTTGAGTGTCCAATCCACCTACAGCATGTCTTTGGGATGTGGGAGGAAACCCACGCAACCACAGGGAGGACATGCAGACTCCGCACAGAAGACACCCCAGCCAAGAACGAACTGGAGAATCTCTTGCTGTGAAGCGACAACGCTAACCGCTGCACCACCATGGCTGCCTCCACAGTGAAATATAGTTAGGAGAAAGGATGGTTGTTGAATGTAAGCAATTAAAGTAAAAATAGTAGTAATAGAAACTCCTTTTAGAAATATCTCAGTGGCATAAAGTTGAAGACAAAGCTATCAGTCTTTTACTAAAATGTATAAGTTTTCAGTTGTCATTTTTGAGAAGCCGCTAATGGAAATAGGGATTTAACCTGGGGAGGTGTTCTTACATCCAAATCTAGTTGGCAGGAAAGTTCTCAGACCTCAATTCTTAGCTCCCAAGGCCCACCCTAGGGCCAACTGGGACATCTTCCAAGATACAAGATAAATATCCTTGTTTGTTACATTCTGACATGTCTATAAAGAACATTAGTCCCTTTCTTGGTTATAGTGTGTAAATGTTCCTATATCAATTTTCTGAAGCTTCTTTCAGTTTTCCAGACATAAAAAGACATCTAAGTTTTGCATTTAGCCACATATTTCACCTGTTTACTGTTTCATTTACAAAATTTTGTGGCTCTTATTGTTTTCCCTCTCACCTTTATATCAGTGGTTTCACCTTTGGCTGTGAATTTGCATTGATGGCTGTAGTCATACTTACAAGTTCCCGCCTTTTTCTCAGAAATGTTTTTGCTTTTTTTTTTTTTTTTTTTTTCTTCTTCTCTTTGAGGTTATTTGTTCTTTTGTATACAATCCTAGTCCATTTTATATCTAAGGAAAGTAAGGAAAAAAGTATTCCATGTGGTGTTTTAGTTGCTCAGGAGCCTTGTTTGTAATTCAGGACCATGGCATTTTCAAAGTTCTTGTTAGTAAAAGGTCCATATTAGTATTTTAACATATTTTTGCTAATAGCGCAAACTTTGTGTACCAAGCCTGGATAATTTTATCCCTTATCTCATTTAACATTTGTAAAGGATGACTTCTCTCCAGAAACATGTTAATTAAAACTTCATTCTTTATCAAAAACACCTCATGATTTGCTATTATCCTGGCCATTCTTACAAACTGTACTTTAACTAGGCTTTTATTTTGAATGTATGTATGGTTACTTGCATATTGGAGGAAGGAATTAAAGAATGTCTGTTTCCTGCATGTAGCTGAAGTAAAAGCTTTAGTAGTTTTGCTTTTCATAATAGTCACGTCTAGAAAGTGTATTTCTTTGTTGGAAAAAATCTGTGCTTAAGTTCAGAAAGATTGTTGTCTACAAACACAGCTTGACTCTATCACACTTTTCTTTCCTAATTCCCAAATTGCGGCACTTAATTCTTTTCACACCAAGAAACAAATTATGTCAAAATAATCCACGGTTTTTGTTTGATTTACTGGTAAAGAATTTCTGTAGGCCTTCTCATTCTCATGCGAGTTCTTAGTAAATCTAGTCCAGTATGTCATCTTTGTTTTTTTATAAAAGCCAAACAATCATCACCCTTCTTCTGAAATACCACTTAATAAATACTTTCTCCTTTCCTTGTCTTCTAGTGAGATCAAATACTGCTTTATTCAATTATTTAAGATCTGTTAACTGGGTTGATTCACCAGATAATGTCCCGTTTCAGTTATGGCCTAGGCCACAACAGTAAACAAAAAAAAAAGTGAAGAATAAAGACAAAATTATGATATAGACATAAAGTTAAGTAAGCCTTTTGAACAAAGGTCTCCACAGTCGTTTTTCACTGGTCCTCTGCTTCATTGCATTGTAACTTCATACTGCTCTTCTGGTAAGTCACAGTCGGCAATTTCTGAAGAATCTAGTTGTCTGACATAATGAGATAACAGTCCCAGTAGCTGTTTACTTCATGCGGAATCCTATCTAGTGTAATGCTCACATCTGCTGTCCAGTGCTTCAGAATAGTTTTTATCTTATTCTTTGTACCAGATCAAGCCATCCAATAGCATTTATTTTTCTTCTTCCTCTTTATCCCTTTATTCCAAATTTCCCTTGTCATTACATTCCCAACTTTATATCAAAGTAACCCCCAACAAACTCACTGTAAATTGTATATAGAGCAACTGAAAGAGTCAACCACCTTTTCAGTGGGATCTTCATGTATTAATCCTCCTTTTATGTCTCTTCTTTACATTGGAAACTTGTTGCTTGTTTCTGTATACTAATTCCTTCCTAAGTTAACAGTAAAGTTTTGAATATCTACAGATCCTTACTTTCAGCTTTGCTAATATGAACCCTCTTTGTATGCCCCTTAACCTCCCAAATGCTTGCAAAAAAATCCCCCTTTTATGCCTCCCACTTCCCTGCTTTATTTGTACGGTTCCAGTTGATGCAGATCCCACCAATTTTGTTAAATGACTGGCTGCCCCTTCATTGGATATCAGGGTTTGCTGTCGTTAACTCATTTGCTGTTTCTGAATGGATATGTCCTCCCATGGTTAGTGTAATAAAAACAAATGCACCATCTTTTAGATTTGAAGTATTGGTACCCTTCAGATAAAACACTGGACTGATTTTGTCTGAAGATATCTGAAAAAAGTAGAGAAGCACTCTGAGCGTTTTCTTTAGCAGAAATGGTTTACATTTGAGCAGTATTTCTTTTAATTGTCTTTTTTGATAGTTTAGCATTTTGAGTATGATCTCAGAGAAGTCAGCAGTTTTGTTTTATAAATATGTGCAGATATGTACAAACTCACAGACAGCAGGAGAGTTGAAAATGTAAAGGAGTTAAAGGAAAGATGCTCACAGGAAAACAGTAGGATGATAACTGGTAGGAGAGAAAGTCTAAGATGTACTGTTGATAAATGTTCTTTTTAACAATGGGAAAAATGTAAAACTGCTAGCCTTAAATTGTCAGATTTTGGAACTGTGAAAAAGTATAAAGAATTTGCCTTCACCTAACACGGGTTTCATAACATGCACTGTTTGGTGTATTGGAATGACTGCATATTTAGATGTAGACAACCTTTGCTCTGTAAGTTTAGTATTTTTTGTTGTGAATGGAAAATGACCTTACTAATGCACTTATATATGTCTTTCTTCAGACCAGGATGCTGCTATGAGACTGCTACAACCAGGCGCTTCTATCATGGACGTACAGAAACTATGAGGCCTTGCACTGTAGAAGTTGTAGAATTTTGTATGGCTATGTTGGATCCAGCTGTTGACGTAAGTTATTCCATAATATGAACATTTATTCACACACACACACACACACACACACATATATATATATATATATATATATATATATATATATATATATATATATATACACTTCAAATATTGAAATTATATTAATGTTGAATTTCATAACATTGAGACCAAAACATCTAAATCCCAAAACATTGAAAACTCAGAACATTGAAAGTGTGATTCATAACACTGAAAACTATGCATATATAAATAACATCCTCTCCACCTATAACAACACCTAACTAACAAACGCACTTTCTACTACATTTCTGCATATACATATACATGCAGTGGATATAAAAAGTGTACACACCCCTGTTAAAATGCCAAGTTTTTGTGATATAAAAAATGAGACCACAATAAATCATTTCAAAACTTTTCCCACTTTAATGTGACCTATAACCTGTACAATTCAATTGAAAAACAAACAAATCTGTTTGGGGGAAAAATATAAAAAAATAAAAAATGTACAATAAGCTGGTTGCATAAGTGTGCACACCCTTAAACTAATACTTTGTTGAAACACCTTTTGATTTAATTACAGCATTCAGTCTTCTTGGGTAGGAGTCTGTCAGCATGGCATGTCTTGACTTGGCAATATTTGCCCACTCTTCCTTGCAAAAGCACTCCAAATCTGTCAGATTGTGAAGGCATCTCTTGTGCATAGCCCTGTTCAGGTCACCCCACGGATTTTCTATTAGATTTAGGTCTGGATTCTGGCTGGGCCATTCCAAAACTTTAATTTTCTTCTGGTGAAGCCATTCTTTTGTTGATTTGGATGCATGCTTGGGGTCATTGTTGTGTTGAAAGGTGAAATTCCTCTTCATCTTCAGCTTTCTAGCAGACGCCTGAAGGTTTTGGGCCAAAAGTGTCTCGTATTTGGAACTGTTAATAATTCCCTCCACCTTGACTAAAGCCACAGTTCCAGCTGAAGAAAAGCAACCCAAAGCATTATACTGCCACCACTTGAAAATGTAAAGAATGTTTTGTGTAGGTTTTTGGTTTTTATTATTATTGATGTGAATGTTATGTATATGCTTTTACAAGAAGTGATGCTTCATAGAAGGCTAGCTTTAACACACTCAGACTCTTTAATGAGTCCAGTTAATGAGTCCAGTTAATGCTAATTGGACTTGGGTTATGATTGGATGTCAACAGTTTTAAAAGAGACTAGAAGTTTAGAGCAGTTATGTCTTATGAAGCATAGTAGCACTATGCGAAAGCGCTTATGTCTTTTTATATTTGTTTTCTAAATAAAGTTTTTATTTTTTAGGCTATGCTGGTCCTCTGCCTATTTATGCTTGCTGACATTGTAAACTACTGCCAGTGTTTTTAGAATTTGTTAAATACATGCATATAGTTTCAAATGTAGTGCCCATTGTCTCAGTTAGACATTAGAACAATAGAATCCATTCTGATGAATATGAAATTTCATCAAAATTTTGTTCTGAAGATTATTTTAAATATAGTAATCTAAAATGAAAGTGTAATGTATATACTTTGATGCAGTGTTAAACAGACTGAACATACAACTTTTTTCTGCTGCATTAAAAAGTTCGTAGAAGCCTGTTGTATGGCTTGTCAAAGCCTTTCTTTATAGTTTAAATGTGCAAATTCTGAGGCATGTGACACATGAGGTTTATAGTTTAAATGTGCAGTTTTGTAGCTGCAGAATGCAGTGCACATTCCTTCTGAAGGTAGTCTAAATAAGAAGCTAGAAACACATTTGTAATGCTTTTCTTGTATACCGAGCATTATGACAAAAAGTGATATGTGACATGGTATCCAAAGATAAATGTATTTGCAGCAGTGAAAAAATAATTCAGATTGGAAAATAGTCCAGTTGCAACCATCAGGAATTCTGACACAGGAATGTCATTTAGCAGAAAATGGGAAGTTTTGGATCAAGAAACTTGACTTATTCCTTCTTGCAAATGGAATACATTTGAGACCATAAAACATACAGTGTACCATATTTCTTCATGTCTCTGGGGAAAAAGTCATGAAGGTATTTAACTCTCTTACTTTTGATAGATTTGCCACTTAGAGACAAATTTAGGAATTATAGTAAGCTAAGAGGAATCTCCTGTTTATTCGCCAGTATTTTTTACAAGGTCAAAGTACCTACAGACAATGTGGATACATAGTTACAGAACAAAATAATTGCGTCATCATTAATCTGGAGTTTGATTTCCATGAGTCTGTCGTTTATTCTGATGACATCCCTCGTGGTCTTCTGAAGTTTTTCCCTCACCAAAATTCCCACTCCATTTCTAATCTGACAATCTCCTGGATAGTAGACTGTGGATCCTTTGGCTTTGCTGCTTTTCCATCTTATCTTCTGGATACGTATGATGTCAGGCCTCCTCCTTACCATCATGTCAACTACTTCCAAGTTGCATCCTGTCATTGAACCTATATTGAGTGTAACAGTTCTTAGTTTAAGTTTGGCAGGTCGATTGGTTTTAGATCCAGCTTTTGTTCAAAACAGCTATCCCAGGTAACCCATGCTTGGCAATGAACACCAGCCACCCAGTAGCCTTTTGTCCTAAGGCTGCTGGGCATTATGACAGGCACACACTGGCCAGTAGGGCACATATACCCCTTCCACCATTAGCATGGGTCCCTGGCATAGGTTGGAGTAGGCCAGGTCCTCAACCCACTTATCACTGGCAAATACCCATGCCCATTTTAGGCGACATTAGGAAACAGAAACATGAAAATTAGCTTTTTATTGACATTATTAAAGTGAAAAGAGTTGATAATTTGACGTTTGAAGTGTATCAGTAACTGTTTAAACATAGTAAATTTAAACCAGACATTGGTGCATAGTGTACTATGTTTTCTGAAGATACTTTGAAGCATTGGGGTTATACATGCCATGGAAAAGCAAATTGTATTGATGTTGTTAGCATATTCAGAGCCCAAATAGACCACAATGATTAAAAGCTGCTGATGTAAATACAGAAATAAGAAGTGAAAGCGCCTTTTGCAAAATGTAGTACTTAAATAACTTAGTTCTCCGTATGTTTTGAGTTTTAAAGAGGTTAGGTCTCTCTATATTTTGAGTCATTTGGCTTCTGAGCTAGTAGAAATGGAAAATGAATTCCAGTGAGAATGCAGTAAGTGTGTGCATACAGCAACAGTCACAGAGACATCTTGACTACTCTACAGTGTATGACAGTGATATCCTGCATGACGTTGCAGATCTGTTTGCATGCTTATGAAGTTTGGTAGCAGAATGTAATAGATAAGCAAATCCTCATGCAGTGTCAAGTATGTATGCCCCTGGAAGAGTACCAGTAGCACTCAGAAGTAGAAGTGATCAGAAACTGAATTGAATAGAAAGCTTAGGTGTTAAAGTGAAGTTATTAATTGAACAGAATGGTTACTGCTGTGAAGGGAGACTCTGTTTCCATTAATATTGTTCCACAAGATCCCAATAAAGTAATTAATAGTGAGCAATACTCATTGCGTACAGTCAAACGAGTAGTCCTCATTATGTTAAATGCTAAGTTATTTTCAGTACAAGATCCAAGCCATGCATTTTTTCAGGTAAAGCTAGACAAGAAAGCTCTAAATTAGGTTAATTTATGATCCCACTAGGAAGATACAAATTTCACACACTTCTATGTGTTTTTTCATCAGCATCAGAAGTATTAAAATTGCTGTTCCACTGGTAGTTGTAGTCCTGGAAATATAAAAGGTTATTGATGAGTTATCAGTATGCAGTGAGACCCCGAATACAAGGTTATTATAGCTGTTACATCACTTGAGGTAGTATAATTTCAAGTTAAATAAGCATAAATGTGAACTAAGAGTGAAAACTCTTAAGTACTTGGGTCATAGTCTTAATATCAGAGAAACTTAGGCCAGATGTGGAAAAAGCGAGACTAGTTTTACATATGCCAACTTTCAAATGACAAACGGACATTAACAAGGTTTCAGGGAATGATTTTTGCAAAGTTTGTACCTAATACATCTGAGATGGCAGTACCTCTAAGAAAAGTTGTAGAGCAAGATTTACGCCTGAGAATAAAACTGTGAACTAGAAAAGTTTTGAAATGCAGAAGCAACATTGTTAAAATACTGCGCCTTGAATAGGTAGTTCTGTTGCAGGTGTGTACCAATCAGAATGGTTTGTGATTTTTTCTCCTGCAAGACAACAAACCAATTAATTGTGTGTTAAGAGCATTTACAGATACAGGAGATATGCTCGGATAAAAACTGTAAGCAGTAGTGTATGGATGTGAACAGATTCTATATTTATGTATGGTAAAGATATTCCGAAGGAAACAGGTCACATTCAAAAAGTGTTTGTATAAGGCACCTCAGAGATTTCAAAGATGTTACTTATTCTGTTGAAGTTATTATCTACAAGTGAGATACAGACCAAGCAACAAAGCAGGTGTTCTGAGAAGAAAATATTTACCAGTGACACACGAAGAATTGCTAGGAAAACAGCTAAAGATTCATTGAGCAGTATCACTGTTGGCATGACAGAATAAAACTGTAAAATTCCATAGTTGAACTGACTCTGATATATAAATACGCTTAATAAAAGACAATACAGTGAGAGGCTCGTCTGAGCAAACAACAACAGTAGGGAATATCCAGTCTTTTTTATATTTCATGGAAAATAAGTTATATTTAGGAATTAATGTCAAAGCTGACAAAACAGTAGTTCACAATCATCTGAAAAGACAAATGTTTCTGAGGATACACAGATCACATCTGGGAATAGTAAAAATGCAAAGAAAGATCAAGAGATATAATGTGTTTAGGAATTATGACTCAGAATGCAAACTCCACAGTTGTGCTGTTCACAGTTTTACACAAATGCTTGCATACCCAGTATCAGATGTGAACAGAGTGGGCACTGAATTCTTCCATTTGAAAGAAGTGATTCTCACTTGTGACTTGGAAGAAGTGTTTCTCATCTGTATAGATTATTACTTTATTCAAACGAGTCAAACGTAATGGATGCAAACATATTTAGTGCATTGGCATGTACCTGCTGTTAGTATTTTTGGGAAAGTTCACCTTACAAAGCATTTTTAGTACCTTGAAGTTTACCTGCTGTTAATATTTTTGGGAAAGCTCACATTACAAAAGTTGGGGATTTAAATGGTTTGTTAATCCATAGAACTTCCGCCCAAGTCCATGAAATTGCTATGAGGAAGCAGAAGTAGCAAAAGCTTTGACATTTGTTGTATCACAGTTTTGAAATATAAGAATATGCCCTTAAAGGATCTTGGTCTTTCACCACGAATATATTGTTAGTTGGAAGATAGTTGACCAGCAAATTGCCTACTTTGGCTGCATAAACAGAATTAGTGAAGAGCAGCTGTATTACAGGAAAAAAAGATTGTGATAATCAAGAGCTATGGAGAAAGAGAGAAGCTTTTTATGTCACGTCCCCAAACAAAAATGTAGTGCAGCAAGAACTTTCTCAAAAGGAGGATCAGATGTCCATAATGAGTAGTCCTGTCAAATACAACAGATATGGAAGACCATTTAAGGAACTTGATGGATATTTGGACGGCTTGAGAAATGAAGATTTTTTTTTTTGTTAACTCCGAAGTGCACTAGACTCAAAAGTGACCTGGAAGAACTGTCTGATTAACTCACTTGCTCACAGACACCTAGCAAGTAGAAATTGATGGAATTATCCCTAGGACTGTAGGATGAAGCTCATCGTTTGCTCATTATGAGCTAAATTGCCAGACAAGTTTATGACTGTGAACATGATTCTGAGGAATAAGAAGTTGCATTTACTGAACGTGAATAAAATATTTTTGTTTTGATGCACACATTCTGTGAATTCTGTGGCAAGCCTAGAGAAGAATTAAGGTTAATTTAAAATAATCAAGTGGCATAATGCATGCTACTTTATAGAAAATATGTAGACTATCAGTTTTATAACAAGAAAAAGGGAGTTATAACATATAGAAGAGTTATTTAGTGTAGTTTGAATCTCAGGACCTCAAGCACTTCAGCACACTGAGTTTATCTGTCTCTGTTAGCTTTTGGCTGTGTTGGTTTTTTTGGCAAAAATACTAGAGTGGATTGCCATTGTCTTCTCCAGAGGACCATATTTAGTCTCATCTCTGTGCCATGACCTGCCTGCCTCGAGTGGCCCTACAATGTATAATTTGCCATGACAACATAATGGTGCAGAAGGGGAATGTATGGGTTGCATTGCTTTAAATATACATGTCTAGCTACAGGAAATTTGCAGATCTTGAAACAACGTATGCCTCATGAAGCATCGGTCTGAAAAAAAATGGAGGCAAAAAGCTTAACTTGCAGTGTCAGTGTTATTTGCTGACCATCCTGATAAACACCCATATGATACACATCACTCTTATACTTTCAACTTTGCAAACTGGGCAGCCTTAAACCACAGGCACACATCTGACTGTATTAAACATTGTATTACCTACATGTTAGTAAACGTCTCTTATTTTTATTGGCATCAGAGTCATACTTATCAGAGAGTTGTCTCATTTGCTTTCTTCTGGATGTTTTGCAGAACAAGAATGTTTATCAGAAGCAAGGCTTTTGGTGCGTCTTCCCATTCTGTTTTTTTTTTCTCCAAGTGATACAGCTGCCTTCCTTGTCTCCATGATATAAGGCTTACAGGCTAGAGCACAAGTTCATTTCAGGACACTAGTTGCATACTCTAATCAGGGGACAATTAAGAGTAGGCAGTCAACCTCCACAACATGTCTTTTTAAAGTGGAAAGAAACTGGAGTAAAAATAGCTGTAAGCAGGAAAAAAACACATATATATGGAGATAGCATACAAACTCCACATTGAGTAACTAGAAATATTAATCAAGTCCTGAATTAGAGAGCATCAAGGCAGCAATACTAAGTAATGTATTATGATTACTACAGCAGTTATTAGAGGAGTAGTCCTGCATATACTTTGGTGCAACTCTATATAGAAGCATTACATAAAAAGTATACCTTAGTAAACACTGATTGTTATCTGCTGAACTAATTCTTAAAAGATGCTGCAACTCAATGATAGAACATATATAGTCAAAATAGGGGAATCTACCTCTAACAGCAGACCTGTAAACAGTGGTGTTCCACAGGGATCAGTCCTGTGACCTCTACTGTTTTGAATCGATTTGTCTTAAGTACAAGCAAAAACTAAAGGTCTGTGGCTGACAAAGTTTGCTGATGACTGCAAACTGGAACTGGTGATATAATCTCCAAATGATATCCTACGAGAGGATCTTAAACTCAGTCTAAAAAAATATATCATCATCCCTTTCGGTAAGAGTGATGTTCTTGCTTACTACCACATCAATAGCAACGCCCCTAGTATGCACTCAGTGGTGAGATACCTGGGCACACAGTTTGACAGCAATCTTACCTTTGATCACCATGTCTCCAAAGTGGTAAGAAGGGCATTCTATATTGCTCATCTTATAAGTAAGGGCATTGCCACCAGAAAAAATGTTACAGCCTTCCTGTACTCTTCCCTTATCAGGCCAATAATTGAGTAAAATTCCCCTTTTGGTATGTACTTTTCCAAGCACCTGCAGCAATTGGAGAAACCACAAAGGTTCCTTACAAGGAAAATTCAAGGTCTTCAGCAACTGTCCTTTGTGGATCATCTGAAATCACTGTCACTTTATTTTGTTTCATACAGACTACTCAGAGGCGATGTCAGCCTTGGATGTAAGGCAGTCTCTGACTCTGCTTTATTGGAAATGCTGCATATCCACAGGTCAAATAGTACATGGGTTACTCGCTCTAAAAACCTTAACCTGGTATGTGACATTAATAGAATCTGCTGGAAGGACAGATTTGTCTCCCAGAGGTTACCACACCGTTGAAACAGACTCCCACTTCATGTCAAGCAAAGCTCTCTTCAAACACAGTTTGGACGATTGGATGGGTAACCATCAATTCACCCTAGGGGTTCCACCTGTGTTTGTCTTGGACACAGGCATTAGGTCCTGATTGTGGAAATAAAGGTAGAACTTGGCTAGGCTTGTAAGGGCCTTAGAGCCATTAGCCTAGTAACTTCCTATGGTCCTGTGAACCGTATTGCATATATCCAACAATTACTGTTATCTGTACCTTACATTAATTATTTTTGACTTAACTACTCCAGTACCACCATGCTAGTCTCAGGATTTCTTTTGGGTTTCACCACCCCACCCATAACACACACCGTATTCTTGTCTGTTCCTCCTTTGTACATCCTCTTTCTCACTTATCAACATTCACTACTGCTTCAGTCACCATGCCGCTCTGACTTCCTCTATACGTCTGTATTTCAACCCCCCCCCCACACACACACACACACACGCGCGCACACAATTTGTTACAATGCACTTTCCTACTTTATAATCAACACTCTTAGGCAGTTTTCTTTCTACTGACAGTACTTGATAGAAAATGCCATTACAGTCCATTAATTCTCAAATGTCTTTAATATATATTTAATAAACTATCAACCAGAAATAATTATCTGGCGACATTTTGAATTTTACGTGTTCTTAAAATCAGTTAAGGCAGATTTTGACTTGATCATTTTAGCATGCCTAATCTGCGTTTAATACTGCTACCCAAAAAAAAAAAAAACATGTTCTGTGCAACCAGTGTGTTGCATTATCTAATACAATTTTACATAAATGCAGTGCTGTTTTATTAGCTTTTCTAACAGGGACACTCACAGATGACCTAAGTTATCATTCACTAACTTATATTATTAAGCATAAGGCAGAAACCCACCACAAGACTACATACAAAACAATCAAAAATAATAAAAACTTCAATCCTACTAACTTCCTAAATGAACTTAAATAGGTCAACTGGTCAATCCTAAAAATTCTATCACTAGATGAAGCTGTAACTATCTTTAACAATAAATTCCTGAGCATCCTTGACTCCCATGCTTCTGCACGTACTAAAAAGACAATCTAATACTTCTCCATGGCTCACAAAGGAAACTAAGATAAAAATCAAACTTAGAAATATACCCTGGACCAACTAAAGCCCCCCTTGACCAAGTGAGATATCATCAACTTAGAAATTATACAAAAGAACTAATTTTACTAGACAAAAAAAAACTGCTACCAGAACCTCCAGTTTAAACACCAAAACAATCCCCAAATGTTTTGGGCAGGTATTAATCGACTTCTTCATCCAGGGCAATCTGCTACCCCATCCCCATCAAATTACACCCATAAATCCCCAGAAACTGTTGCCACTGCCTTTAATAACTTTTTCACTGAAACAATTCAGTCCTTAGCTAACCAACTTACTCCCACCCACTCTAACTCTACCCCTAACATACCCACTTCTCATCCCCCCTTTAACTTCCAACCTGTCTCTACCACTTTTACTTGATCCCTTATCAAAAAACTAAAACCAACCGCCCTTTCTGCTGACCTCCTTCCTGCAGAGTACCTACAAAAAGCTGCTGTCGCCATAGCATTCCCCATAACTATCCCAATCAATAGAACACTAAATGATGGAACTATCCCCTCAATCTGGAAAATATAGTTCAACAGAACTGTCCAGCTACAGACCCATTGCCATTCTCTCACCAGTAGCCAAATTAATGGAGAAGTGCATTCATAAGCAGCTTATGGACTAATTCATTCAGAACGGTCTGCTTGCCAACTCTCAGCATGGCTTTAGGCCACATCTCAGCACCACCTCCACCCTCCTTTCTTTTACAAATACCATATTCCAAAATAGGAACAACAACAGGCTATCTTCAGCCCTATTTCTAGACCTGTCGAAGGCCTTTGATATGGTCAACCACAAATTACTCATCCATTCCCTAAAATCCATCTCCCTGGATAACCATGCTATTCAGTGGTTCCTATCCTATCTGAATGGCACACAACAGGCTGTATTATGGCAGGACAAACTGTCCACCTTGCTACCTCTCACCCTTGGTGTCCCTCAGGGCTCTATTCTAGGTCCTCTACTCTTTTCTATCTTCATCAACAATCTTCATACTGCCATCCCTGATGCAACCTGCATTCAATATGCAGACGATTCTACCCTGATCTCTACAGCCTCCTCCCCTTTAGACCTGCAAACCTTAACACAAAACATTTAACACAGTTGAAAATTGGCTCTCTAATCACCGTCTGTTGTTAAATCCCAACAAGACTAAACTGCTCCTCTTTACCCCCACCAGTAGATCCACCCCATTTTCCTTCTCCATAACATCCAACAGCGGTACCTCTATCTCTCCAGATGACCACACTAAGCTTTTAGGAGTTATAATGGACAGTAATCTCAAATTTTATCTGCATATCAATAAAAGTATAAAAACCATTACTAAGAAGCTTGGCTCATTATATAGAAGCAAATCTTTTCTAACTCCATTAGCTAGGACTGCAATCGTCCGCTCACACCTACTCTCTACATGCCTCCCCCATAATCACCAATTTGAGCAAAACTGAAATTGGTGAGCTCTCTCACTGTTGCAACCATATTGCCAGATTTGCCATATGCTGAATGTGTAGGGCACTTCACTGTCAAAACCTCAGTCTTCTTGGGTGGCTAGAACTGCCTAGCCTACTTCTGTTCAGTCAGCTTATAGTAGCACGCAAAATTCTGTACCACCCTGAAAATACTTTGGCACTCAAAAATATCATAAAGCTATACAGTAATTGAAGGCAACTACCATCATCCCATAAACTGTTGGTCCAAACTCACAAAGCCATTAACTCAGCCGGTGACTCCCTGTTTGCCAATGTTGTTGGTAACACTTGGAATTCACTTCCATCTAACCTTACCCTCGAACCTTTTTTAAGTATCTTCAAAAATGGCCTCAAAGAGCACTGGCATTGCCCCTATACTAACTGATTAATCACTACATACTCATTGCATTATTTAAATTAATATTGTACACATCTCTTGTTCATAATTGCTTGCTGTAATCTGTTGTTTTTGTATACTATTACACACAATGTATATTGTGAGTACCTACTAGAGGGCTTTGTAAATATGTTTGACTCGTATCTGTTATGTTCTGTCTGTGTTATATGGAGCTTTTCTCCCCGGGCCTCCGCTGAAAATGGACATATATCCAGTCGGACTATCATGGTCAGCAAATGTAAAATAAAAATAAATAAAATAACAGACTCTGTAAGTAAAAATGCATTGTGTACATTTTTTTAAGCAAGAAGCATCTTTATTAAATTATCACTTATGACATAGGCAATCATACAGTTATATAATTGAAAAAAAAACATTGACATAATCTTAGTTGCAAGCATTTTACATCACAAACCATATTGACATAATTTTAGTTGTAAACATTATACATCACTTATAATCTACCCAGTCATTACCAAACATTCCATGGCCCATTCAAATCCTGCCTTTTTTAACCTCATTCCTCCCCTGTATGTATTGTTCCCATGGTTCCCATTTTTTCCTATGTAATTTGTGCCTACCCTTTTCTAAAGATCCCAATTCCAATATTCCAGTTGTTTTATCTCTGTTACTATATCCACTACTTCTAGTACAGTTGATTTAGACTTTTCCATTTTCTAGGGTTTTATTTATTTATTTTATTTATTTCACATTTGTTAACCGGGTTAGTCTGAGCTTTTGGCTCATTTTCAGCAGAGACCTGGGGAGAAAAGCTCCGCAGGGAAAATAATTAAAAATTTTAGAAACAAGGTATTAACAATCGGCTTTAGGCTCTTTTATGCCAAGACTTATGGAGAAAAGCTCCTCAGGAATACAATTTTAGAAACAAAGTATTCACAATCAGCAGAAGAATATGAGACTTGTTAGATTATAATTTAAACTGCTATGTACAAAATCAATTAATAGTCAGGAAAGGATTTTGAAACTAGGTTTAATTACCAAGTAATTGTTATTTTGGCCACCACCATAATTAAACTCAGAAAGGCGTTACTATGTCTAGACAATTCTGATTCTGTATTATAGCTCAGAAAAATCATTTCCCTAGTTACACCAATTTGCTCATCCAGTATCTCTGATAAAGTAGTCTGCAGGGAATCTTTAAAGTTTGCCAACTCATTACACTCCCAGAAAATATGTTCCCAAATACCTCTTTCTTGCCCATCACACCTCCAACATTTGCTGTCTAACTGAGGGAAAATTCTCTGGAGTTTACTTGGGGTATAAAAATACCTATGTAAACATTTCCAAGCAAAACTCCTAAATCTTCCAGATTTTGTTGCATGTTTAGGAGATAAACATATACCCCCATTGTTTCTTTGTGAATTACTTATCCAGTCTCTTTTCCCAATCCTTTCTAACCTCCTCCGATTGATTCTTATAGTTATCATGTAATATTTTATATGCTGTACTAATTATTCCTTTTTTATTAGCAGCTTCTGTTCAAGTGTCTACTAAAAACTCTACCAGTGCTGGTCTTTCATTTAGGACCCCCTTATTTCTTTCTGTTTGCATATATGCTGATATCAATCCTTTATAGGGAAGGCAGTCTCTAACCTGCAGTCCAAATAAACTCTTGGTATACTCCCATTGTATTACCTTTCATTCTCTAGTTATTTGCTCACAGTACCTTGGTTCCTTTTCCGCACTGCAGTGGTGGTGCTGCGGTAGCGTTGTCGCCTCACAGTAAGACGTTGTCCTGTTCGATTCTCAGCTAGAGCGTCTTCTGTGTGGAGACTTGCATGAATGGGCGTACCTTTGTTGAAGGTTGTGCGTCAGGGCCGGCAACTCGGCATCTACTGCCAATCATTAGCGGACCGGAGTTTCGCTGTGGCGACCCTAACCGGGAAAAGCCGAACGAAGACCTTGGTTACTCTAGCTCCCTCTTGCCTATTGTCTGTATCCTCAATTGCAGTCATCCCTATCGACAGAATCTCCTTTCTCCATTCCTGCGTTGGCTCAATTCTTAGAATACTTTCTGCTACTTTATGAATATAATATTCTGTATGATTATTGTTGTTCTTCGTAAAGGTCTATATCCAAAATTTCAGTTTCTCCTTGTTTCTTGAGCTTCCCCCATTTCATATCATCCCTTTCATTCCGTACATTTTTGAGTAGCCATTCAGCATGAGATATTTATTCAGTGTTGTGATGCAACCTTGATGAAATCAACTGCCTGTATTAAAATAAGTAATTTAGGTACTGATGTGTCACCTCTTGGGTTGCCATCTTTTGTTAATTTACTGTACTACTTTTCGAAGTTTATTGCCTGGATCTGCCTTAGCAAAGAAATCCACAGATCAACAGGAAGTAACATGGTAAAAAAGTACTTATTTCATGAGGAAGTGCAGGAGGTACTAAAGGAGGCAAGAAAGCCTGCTACTAGAAAGTCATGTATGGGTGAGTGGAAGTGATTTTCTAGTTGGTGCCATCCAATAACCGGGTGGACATTAGGGTTGTACTACTGATGCTCAAATATTTGGAGTTAAATTCCTCTGGTCATTTATTGCTGCCCATCGATTCCCTTCTTTAAAACAGACTCTGGAAGGAGTTTTACATATGAGACCTCCTTGTAAACAGGTTTCTCTTCCTTTGGATTTTAACTTTGTGCTATGTTGTTGGTTTGCATCTGCCCATCAAGCTAATTTATGGTTCTTGACTTAGAAAAGTGCACTCATCATTGCACTGATATCTGTGAGAAGAGTGTCTGGTACGCTGTCATGGTGTTGAGCCCTATCTGCTTTTCCACAGGGATTGGGGTCTGTTTAAGAACAAATCTCACATTCAGGCCCAAAGTGGTTTTAGATTATACTTTGAATCAAGCCATCAGTCGCCCAGAACCTTAAAATCAGGGAGAAAAGATTTTCCATACTCTTGACTTGGATAGGTAGCTCAGGTACTGTTTTGACAGAACTAAGCTGTTTTAGCTATTTATTTCTCAAGGGAGAAAAAATTGACACCCTCTGTGTAAACATACGGTTTCTCAGTTGTTATCCAAGCTGTTTTTTTTTTTTTTCCCCACCATGGCAAATCCATTTCAAGCAGTATTAAGGCACATTCTAGTAGAGCATTATCTTCTTTTTTAGTGGCATACTGTAAAGGGGTGGACTCTAGAAGCATTCTTGAGGCAGTTACATGAGCCTCTGTACATATGTTTACAAAGCATTACAAACTGGATTTCTTTTCTAGGTCCAGAGCTGGTTTTGCAAGAACCATTCTCCAGGGGCTCCTGGATCAGTTTCCTTCCTCCTCCGTAGGTTGGATAGGCTTTGGCAGTCAACCTGTATAGCTTGTGTAAGTTCCAATTACCCATAAAAGTAGCTATTCAAATTCATCACTGCTTCTCTAGCCACACCCATCATACATTCCCCTGTTCTTGTATATAGTTGTATTTTGGATATAAAGTGTTTTTTTTATGTTTCTACCGTATTTTTTTGTATTTATTGGTTGGTTGATTCAGGATTGTTGGGCTCTTCTCTCTTCCCTCTTTGAGAAAGAAAGTCATGAAGAAATCTTCAGTCTGACTGCTGACTTCCATCCTTCAGATTACCCAGTCAGCATTCAAAGTCAAGGTATGGGGAGAGCCAGAGCTTTTTGAAGCTGGCTGGTTGCTGTTCCTAAGAAGGAAACAACACATATAGCCTAAAGACCACTTTAGTAGTGAAAAATTCCAACATCTGATATGAGTAAGTGTAACTTGTACAACTGTACTTTCTGATGTGAGTGAAGACCGTGATTTGTTGAAGTTCTTTAGGGAGAATACCATGGCTTTGGTGCAAGTATAGAGGATGCATGCTGGTTGAGGGTGAGGTTTAAATTCACTGTAGTCTTTGTGGATTAAACTGAGGAGTAATATGTCTGTACATTCCTTAATGGTGAGTTACATGGCATGTTGGAGAGAGTCACAGTGGTGTTCATTATTAGGAGAGAGCAGCATAAAATGACAGTAGAAGCCGCGGTGGTACAGTGGTAGCGTTGTTGCTTCACAGCACGGCTGGAGTGCCTTCTGTGTGGAGTCTGAATGTCCTCCCCGCAGTCGAGTGGCCTCCGAAAGACATGCGTGAATGGGCGTGCCTTTGCTAAAGGTTGGGCGTCGGGCTGGCAACTCGGCACCATAAAAATATTTACTGCCAATCATTAGCGGACCGGACTTCCGCTGTGGCAACCCCTAACGGAAAAGCCGAAAAGACAAACAACAACAGCATAAAATGACAGATTTTGTTTGAGACTGAAGAGCTCTGAAGTTTTTCCTGGAAGCAGTGCAAATAAAGGAAGGGCATGTTCAATATGGGGATGCTGTACATTTTTAGACTTTCTCCAGTCTGGAGTTTCATGATATGAATTTTAGTGACAACCATAAAGAGTATGATTGATTTTAGCCTCTGTGTTGTCAACATGCAGAGATAAATTAATGCAAGATCCTAGGTACTTTAATGAGTTAGGTCATTAAGTTAGCTATGTGCTTTAGGTGAGCGGAATTGGCAGTGGGGGTAGTTTGACTATCTTAGAAGCTGAATTAAAGAAACATGACTTTGGTCTTTTTTAATTCGTTGTGAGGTGTTTGTAAGTAGCCAAGTTTGTAGGTTATGGAGGGTATTTTGCATTTCATGGAGGATGATATTGTTAGAGGAATAGTAAAAATAATATCATAGGATTATGAAATGATGGAAGTTTTCAGATTATGCAATAGAAAGCTGATGAACTTTATTGCAGGGAGAGCCTTTTTAGAAAGTTAGCAGATGGTCCACAGGATGTGGAAAACCCGCTCACTTGCAGTAAGAGTCTGTTCAGAAAGTTAGCAGATGGTCCACAGAATGTGGAAAAAATCCTCTCTTACAGGAATATCATGTTTAGAAAATAAGCAGATGGTCCATAGGATGTGGAAAACTGTTGCCACAAAGTCCAGCAAACTCATTTAATTGCTGAGAATGAGAGGCAGCTATAAACAGTTATGTAAATTTAGATTGGTTATTCATATTTTAAAATACTTCTATGTAGACTGAGGCTTTGGGGAGGTATTGTAGTGTGAGTTAACCACATTTGTGATGAGTAGAATATGAAAACTAGGGGAGAAGGAGCAAAAATCGGGTGTGGATAAAGGAAGCTTTTTATAGGTAGTGAGTATCAAAGACCTTTAGGACTACAGATGGAGAAAAAGAAGAAAAAGAGGAGAGAAATTCTGTTGAAAGATGGCGAGCTGAGAAATTATTGATTTTTATTTATGCTTTTGAGAACAGGGAGAGACCATCATATAGCCACTGTATTTTCTTTCCATATCAGAATGAAGTAACTTATTGTTTAGAACTTCAAAAAACGGCTGCTGACAAGGAGCCTGGTCAGAAAAACGTAGCTGGAACAGCTGAAACTGAAACAGGAACAGCAAAACCTTGTATCTGTCCTTCGTGCACCACATTATCCACAAATAACGCCAACGTATAAAAAACTTTCCTTTATTACCACAATAAAAATGCTTCGAACACTATTTTAGCGCTTTCATCTGCCAAGCGCAGACTTCCTCAGAACTAGTGTTTACAATCATTACTGGCTTTTTAAAAAACTTTTTGGCGCCAAAGCTGTGATTGTCTTTTAAAGTGACATACGTTTCACAACACATTGCTAGTGACAATATAATAAATCATTATTTAAAACTGTTTGTGACTGTGTGCACTGAACCGAACATAATAATATGCCATTGATTACCACATTAATCTATATGCCTACCTATTTAAAAACATAATAACATATGAATAAATATTAATGTAAATAAATATTGCAATATTTAAAAACAGAATAAATATTTCTAAAACATAATATAGTATAATAAGGAATTGATATAGGTTTATGAGTCCATGACCAAAAAAGGTTTAATACTGATATACTCATTGATACCTGGACTCCTGGTAGAATCAGTAAGCATCTGCCATTTACTTTCCTTGCAGGCTAATCTTGTTTTCCAATCACTACCATATAATATATCATGCTCCTGATAGGTAGGCATATAGATTAATGTGGTAATCAATGGCATATTATTATGTTCGGTTCAGTGCACACAGTCATAAACAGTTTTAAATAATGATTTATTATATTGTCACTAGCAATGTGTTGTGAAACGTATGTCACTTTAAAAGACAATTACAGCTTTGGCGCCAAAAAGTTTTTTAAAAAGCCAGTAATGATTGTAAACACTAGTTCTGAGGAAGTCTGCGCTTGGCAGATGAAAGCGCTAAACTAGTGTTCGAAGCATTTTTATTGTGGTAATAAAGGAAAGTTTTTTATACGTTGGCGTTATTTGTGGATACTGTGGTGCACGAAGGATAGATACAAGGTTTTGCTGTTCCTGTTTCAGTTTCAGCTGTTCCAGCTACGGTTTTCTGACCAGGCTCCTTGTCAGCAGCCATTTTTTGAAGTTCTGGTTGCTTTGTTTCTATTGCCTTTATTTGTTTAGAAGTTAATACTAAAGACAACAGAGTAAGAAGGAAAATGATCAGATCCATATGGCAAAACTTTAATAATGAGTTAAAAGCAGCTCTACTCCCAATACAAAGTGCAAATGACTCAATTGTCACATAACTTGGAAATATTAATGAGTGGCTAAACAACAGAAATATGTAGAATAACAGGTGTGTTGTACCTTTAAGAAGCATTTCCAAGCTCTATGTGTGCATATAAATAACAAGCATGTGTTAGCTTCAGTGCCATTTTGAAGGTGAGGCCAGAATGTTAATATCTATGCGCATGATAGCTAGTTTGTTTACAAGTTGAAGTTACTTAACCTTATTTATGATGTGTTTGGATCCAATAAAGATGCTTGAACAAAAACCCACAATGCCTGCCTGGTTTATCCTGGCCTGGAGAATGACAAAATACTAAACTTGATACTTCTGAAATTCGACTGTCACAGTGTGAAGGCGAGGTGGATAAATTGCAAAGAATAACTACAAGTTATTCCAAAGATGTTGCATTAATCAATAATAAGCTGCTAACTAGTAATTTATTTAGTGAAATATGTTTGTAAATACTCTGAATGTTGGTTGTACAAAATTTTAGACCTCGTGGTAATTATTTCATTCTCCAGGAAAAGAAACATATTTGATATAAAAGAATATTCCAGCCAAGATTAGCTAATGTTATTTTTTTTTCTATAGATCAAAATCTACAGACTCTAAGATTAAATCTTTATATAATGGTCTTGATTTTTGGTTATAACTTTTTTTCCTGTACATCCCTGCTTATTTATTTTGATTACTCCTGAATTAACGAGATGCAGAGAGAATAGCTGATATGGGCTGTACTCATATGTTCTTAAAATGTGAGTTTGTTTTTAATAGTATAGCTTATCATGTTAATTTTATAAGGAAATTTTATTTTTTCATATATTAAAATGTAGGTATTTGACTTGCAAAACTCTAACGCTACTCATTTTTTTAAGTAGTTGGGGAGATGGGCCCTTGGATTAAGGGAGTACGGTTATATATCTTACATGTAAAGACTCTTCTCTAAACTACATTAGAAAAATATAACCATTACATATAATCACATAAAATTACATACCATGTTCTACTCTCCTTTAACAGCCATGCATTTAAAGAAACAGTTGATAATTGCAACAGTAATGGGCTTCAGCATGTCATTAAAAGGAAACTGATTCTGCATCTTGTATTTAAATCAGAAGCTCAAGTTATCTTAATTCAAAAAAATGCATCTGTGGTAACCAGAGGTCTTATATAAATAAAAATGACTTAAGAAATAAAATTGTAGCTGGGATATATACAGACAAGCTGGAGTGGTAATTCTTATAAAAGAAAACTCTCCAGGAAGGAATACAGAATCAAACTCAGATAAGGAAGATGGTGCTATAGCATCTGCAAAATTAAAAATACACATAAACTGTTATATATAATGCATGTGCCCCATGCTCACAACAAACAGATGCTGTTTTTGAAGTAATAAGCATAATATGTAAATTTAATAAATACACCTGTATTGTGGGAAGGGATTAGAATGCAATCATTGACACTAGCTTAGACAGAACAGGTAGAATTACCCTGAATTATACTAAAACAATACTAGCTTTTCTTAATTTAATGGAAACATCTTTTTATTTCTGACCAAATCAGATTTGCTGGTCAACAAAAATAAATTTTACATTCTACTTTTCTTGTTATTAAACTTGGTCATGTGTCAATTTTTCTTAATTTCTAATTCCCTACTAAATAAAACTTCAGATCCAATTACCAGACCTAACCCCCTTTCTGATCATTTCAAAATACAACTACATTTAGATTTGGATATATATAGTCATACATCGAGAACCATAAATTAATTGTATAATATTTTAAACCAACACAACCTAAAGCTTGACATTGAATGGGCCGCACTTAAAATCCATTCTAGGAATTATCTTAGTAAAGCTTCATATTATAAAAAAACTGTACGCACAATTAGAAAATCTAAAGAATAAACTTAGTTTACATATTCAGCAGTTACATAACCCATCAAAGGAAGGGAGGAGAGCAGCAAATTAAACATTCACAACAAGGACTGCTCTTAATTCTTGCTAGGCAACTCTTCCTACAAGAACAGAATTTTACCGTTGTGCTCACACAGCAGTGTAAAGCTTGGCTCTAGATGATTGCCATTGTTCAAGTAATAACCTGACCTCCTGTGCAAAAATGGGAATAGGGAGTTGTGGATGGATGGAGTCAGAATGGGCTCAAATATCACCAAATTTCCTAGCTAAAATACTCAAAATTTATAAAACTAGTAGTACCATCTAGATAATTGCAAGTTCACCTTTGTCCAATTTTATAGCAATTCTACTAGCCAGAAACCTGCAAGAAAAATAAAGGTATAGTTAACTCAAAATACATTGCCAAATCTTACCTCAGAGCAAATAACTCTCCTTCCTGTCCCAACCAAACTAAAAGAAATACAGAGCAGAATTAAGAATCTAAAACCCTATCAAGCCCCGTAACCTCATGATTACATTTTAGTATTCTAGAAAACTTTCCATGAAATCTTATAAAAGTTCTGTTAATTGAATTTGACTGATTTTTAACAAATTGTATTAGAAATCTTTGTTAAAATCAGTCAAAAATAAATCATCATACATAAGCCAAATAATGACCTACTAAGATATCAAATTATAGACCAATTGCATTAGTCAGTCAAGATATAAAAATCCTCACTTTAATATTGGTAATTCATATTAAAAGTATACTACATAGAAACTACCTAGAATAACCTCATCATACCAGTCATGATTTATTAAAAATAAATACACCACAGAGCAATCTCTTACTCTTTATAACCATCACAAATTATTTTCCCATAAGAAAATAAATTGTCACAGTCTGTTATTAGATGCTTCTGAAGCATTTGACAATTAATGTTCAGCTATTATTTTTACTCCTAGAAAATTTGATTTACAAGGTACGTTATCTAAAAATTATTTACAGCAATCCAGTAACCCATCTAATAATAAAATTAAATTATAATCCAATTCATATTAAAAATGGTATGAGGCAAGGTTGTCTACTGTCACCATATTTATTGAATTTATACACAGAATGGGTGTACTTTACATTGTCGTACGCTGACAATATTGAATACGATATTGTCGGCACGACAATGTCGAAAGGTCAGAACATCGCTCAGGTAAACGGAAATCTCCGTAAGGGGGAGATTTCCATTTACCTCAATGTAGTGTGGTCTCAGAGTTGATATATTTAAGTAGGGGGGGTGTGGGGGTGCTGGGGGGGCTTGCCCCCTGCCTATGATAGTTAGTTTTTTTAATTGATTTTTTCGTTATTCGATATTTTACTACGATCAATAAAGTTCGACCTTTATTGATTCGATGTAGTAAAATTTTGATAACGTGATATAGACGCCACAGAACCCCTCATTAGTAGTTTGATCCAAAAATCTTTCTGCAGTATCCCACCACATTTAGGATTCAAAATCCCTTTCACAGTGTATAGCAATAAAATATTGCACTTATTTGGGATTAACATTTAAAAATATAAATTCTGAAAACCGCTATCACAATATAAACAAATGTTAAATATGACGAATTACATTTTCATTTTTAACAAAAATAGCCTATATCAAAATGAGCATTTTACTTAAACTCTTATTTTTTAAGCCATCAACTTAGACTTTATTTCCTAAATTTATTAAAAGTATAGCATTAACAATCTTGAAAATCATTGGTTCACCCAAATCTATTAGAATTAAATATATTAAATTAACATTAAATGTTTGGGGGCATTGGACTTCCAGACTTCCATCTGTATTATGTAATATGCAAGGCTAATAGACTATGAAAAGCTATAAATTTAAATAGGGCTAACAGTGTTTAGAGTCCTGTCTGCATTACCATTTGTTACAAATCCCCAAATTATGTTCTTGCAGTATAACTTACATCTTTAGGCAATTAAACCACTAAAAATATGAAAATACACAGCCTTTTCACTGACATGATATGAATTTGTCAAAAAATAACAGCAAGGTTAGATTTAGCTGACTGCCATAACTTGTTATAGCCGAAAAAACTTAAACAGTCAGATGACAGAGTTTAGCAATTTTACTAAACTTAAGAAAAAAAATGTGTGATTTTATAAAACTTGATTCAGTTCCACCAGAGTTAATAAAACACAAATTAGACCTGCCTAAAAGTTCTTTAACCATAACTAACCAAATTGTTCATTCTATTGTGACCAATTTTTTTATTATAATTAAAATCAATTATTCAAAATTAATTTGCTGGAAGAATTGTTTTGACACCTTAACTCAAAAGTAAGGCCTTGTTAAAATCCTGTATACTTGCAATATCAAGTAAATTTAACAATTTATTTTTCTTCCTTAATCTGGCATATTTATAAACCTAGAAATTATTGTGAAACTTTCATAAAAAATCTATTAATAGTACAAAATATACACCTCTAAAGCATTTAATTTTTACTCGGTTAATGATATTAAATTATGCATATCTTACTCCAGCAAAGAAAGCTAGCTACTGCCATAATTACTCACGTAGATGTGTAGATGGTAGGGAACATGATACTGATATCTTTGGTCATTTGAATTTACCCAAATATTTGCAATATTCTGATGAAAAGCATGCAAACATTCCAGGGAATAATTCTATAACCTGGAAGCTAGCAATAGTCTACATAGCTACCTAAAGTATACCTAAATAATTCTTGTGTTATTCTTTTTCTCTAATATTGAATGTCTGCTTGCTATTGTAATTGTCTTATATATGTGTCTGGAGCTATTCTCTCCGGGTCTCTGCTGAAAAAAGGGATTTTGCTCAGTCAGACACTCCCACTCAACAAATGCAAAATAAAAAATAAATAAATAATACTTCAACCATCCATAAAAATGAATGTTAATTTTAATTACATGTTTACCCTACTGAAATTCTTCATTTTAGAAAACTGGATTAATCTAAAAATATTACATTTTAATATTGTTTGCACTTTATCATGCAGGTATTTAAAAGCCTTTAAAATATTACCCAAATATTATTGTATTACAGAATGTGTTAACAATTTGCAATTGTTGAAGATGTCCTGATTAATTCATGGCAATTTAGAAAATTTTTAACTTGAAATTACTACTCAAATTGTAGGAATTGTAAGCTATGTGAAAACCTCTAAGAATAATGTTTTTTTTGGTTCGTTTTTTTTTTTTAATAAGATCCCGTCATCATTATGACATTATTTATTCAAATATCTATTTCCAGCCTTCCATAGTCATTGTTATTAATCTGATCTTTACTTATTCGTTGCTTTGGAAGTTTGGAGAAACTACATACACTAATTTTCATATTTACTATGCATCTGTAAATATTGTACACTAAAACCTTGATTATCTGTTATTCGGTTAACCATCATTCTCTGTTAACCATCAGAGTAAAAAAAAATGCACACGCATAGCACCTACTACATTCCACATTTGTACGTACTGTATTATACTTAAGTATGCACATAATGGTGTGTGCTAACACATACGGTAACCATAAATTTCCATTGCCTGTCACAGGAAAATCAGAAAAGCTTAGGTCATTTAAAAACATATACTGAAATGTCATGCCTGTTAAGTGCTATACACAGAAAAAAACGCATGGATGAGCCAAGAATTATTTAAAGATTGGTTCCTTAAAATATTTGTACCAGGTGTAAAATCACATGTTATTATTGGGTTTACCACAAGAAGCGGTGCTACTGATGGACAGTGCGCTTACTCATCCCATATGTGGTTGGAAGAGCAGTGATGGCAAAATAACGTGTCACTTTCTGCCAGCTAATGCAACGCTGCTCATCCAGCAAAAGGATCAAGGCATAATTGAGAATATGAAATGCCATTATAGGAGAAGATTTATTCAAAAACTCATTATTTATTTATTTAATTTATTTATTTTTTTGGACGATGAATCCGGAGTAAAAGATTTCTGGAAAAAGTACACCATTAAAGACTCACTTTTTTATCTTGCTGAAACCTGGAATGATCTGCCAGTTAAAACTTTACAAGGAGACTGGCATACATTTTGGGCTATATCTTATTCAGCAGAAAATGAACCAAATTCTGATTCAGTTAAAAATGAGACTGAAATGTTGAATCTGTGTTTAAAAGTTCCAGGTTGTGAAACATTTCATTGAGGGAAGTGAAAAATTGGTTGTAAATTGACAAACTGGGCACTGATTTTGAAATCCTGGAGGATAATGAACCAGTTCAAAATGCAACTCTGGTGGACTCTTGAAGCCAAAGAAGAGGATTAATTTGCTACCAACAGAACATCAAAATTATGCTATCAAAGTGTATAGAGTGGTTCGAGGGTCAGGAAGAAGCAGATGCCACACAGTTATTACTTAAGTCTTTCAGCTTTTGCCAGTTAGGGGTCGCCACAGTGGAACCCCCGTCCGCTAATGACTGGCAGTGTATTTTTACGGTGCCGAGTTGCCAGCCCGATGCCCAACCTTCAAAGAAGGCACGCCCATTCATGCTCGCACCTACCTGCATGTCTTTAACGTCACTCGACCACGGGGAATACATGCAGACTCCACACAGAAGGCGCTCCAGCCGAGAATCAATCGGGAGAACCTTTTGCTGTGAGGTGACCAGGCTTAACCTCTGCACCACCGTGGCTCCATACAGGCATTACTGTTATGCAAAATCCAAAGCATCGCTTCTAAAAAAGCATGTGGAGTAAAGCCTCCAGTGAAGACACCTTATTCCCCCTGGAATTTGAATTTTATGTTATCTCTTATCATTCTTCCTCCTTTTGAGCCTGCATCATCTTGTGAACTAAAATTCTTGTCATGGAAAACTATCTTCTTAGTAGCCATCGTGTCAGCCCGTAGAGTGTCAGAGCTCCAAGCCCTTTCCATCAAGCCTCCTTACATGGTCTTCCATACTGACAGAGTATCTCTCAGGACAAATCCATCCTTTCTGCCCAAAGTATGTTCTGAATTTAACATTAATCAAGTCATTGAGTTGCCCGTTTTCTTATCATGCCAACAAATTGGAATATATGTTGCATAAACTTGATGTTCATAGACAACTTAGATTTTATTTGGACAGAACCAAAGACATTAGGAAATCAGATCAGCTCTTTGTGTCCTTTTCTGAGACCAGGAAAGGTAAACCAGTTGCTAAAACAACCCTGTCTAAGTGGCTATCAGATTGCATCACCTATACATATGCTTGTCATAATATGCCCTTGTCTGGTAAGGTAAAGGCTCATTCAACCAGAGCAGTTTCTACCTCGTCAGCCTTTCAAGCCAAATTGCCTTTGGATAACATCTGTGCAGCAGCCACCTGGTCTAAACCTCACACTTTTATAACTCATTGTAAAGTGGATAAGGCATCCAGGGACACTGCTTCATTTGGTTCTACGGTTCTGAAGAGTGTGCTGCCATGAGCCACCCAAGATCAGGGTGCTAGGGACGCTACCCATCAGTGATGAATGAACGGCGAGATTGAACAACTTCACATAAAGAAGTTATATACTCACCATAATGTTCCATGTGAGTTGTTCCATCTCACCTTCATTCTCACGTCCCTCCCTTCTTCCCCCTCCTGGCTGACAGTTGACCTGGAGGCTGTCTTCATCCTGGTTTTTCAATGTGTATTCATTCCTAGGCAGAATAATTATTGTACTGGTATATGGTACACAGCAAACAAGATCTGAGGTAATTCCAGCAGTGCATTATGAGATAAGGGGTGGGGTCTCGAGCTACTGGAGAACTTTGAGCTTGCTAGTCGGCCGTGTCGGAGCCGAGGATCGGCTCCGAACCCATCAGTGATGAATGAAGGCAAGATGGAACAACTCACATGGAATGTTATGGTGAGTACATAACTTCTTTTTTTGTTGCAATGGGAGACAAGCCTCACCTTTCCACTGTAACACCTGAATCTGTAAATATACTAACTTTGACATTATGCAACTTCGTGAATATGGGGAAGCTCCCTTACCTTAATTTTAGCCCCTTTTTCAGTATACCATTGGTTGGTGAGGATTAGTTCCTTCTGCAGTGAAACCATACTACAGAGTGCTTAACAGCCAGTTTGTAGTTAACAGGAAATTCCATTTGCTACAGATCTAGATTTACTGTTGGAGGCCAGAGAAGTATTAACCAAATAGCAGTGTTCCCTGAACTGATCCCAGAAGTATGCATATAGCTACATTATTGACTTTTGAGGTGGCACTTCCTACTTTATCTGTCATTTCTGTCTTTTAGCTGTTTTGCTATCTACCTGACCAGGTGTAGGTCTGTGTTTAGATATCTTAGTTTTTCTACAGTATCACAATGGGAAATGATGTCAAAAGCCTTTGACATATCCATATAGGCTGTGTGGACTGAGTCACCACTGAACGAATTAATATGACTGTATAATACTGGAATGAGCTGGAAACAACTGTAAGAAACTAGAAGGAGACTGGAATGAATGTCATTATTTGTTAATTAGCCAGCACTGTTGCTGAACAGATGCTAATCTCTCCTTTATGTCCAAATCTTCTTGTACTTTTTGGAATAAAGTCTTGACAAGCTGTAGTTCATTTAAAATGCTTTATTATGTACAGTGAAGGTAGGTGTCAGCAATATCGATTACTGTTTCCAATAACAGTGCTGATAAACTGAAGCAGCCCTCTGCATTTATATTTTTTCCTACTAAATAAATACAATTGCTATTCTGAAATACTGGATATTTGACTTGACTTCTGCACTCATAGCCATGTGCCTGTACTGCCTTCTGAAGACTGCACTGCCACTTTCTACATATCTGTCCAAACGAACTAACTTAACTGTTTCTGAAGTATTTCCTATAATAACAAAACCCTGTTCTATATGCCTCTTTAGCCTTGGTTCCCAAGCCTTGTAGCATACAAACAAGATGTGTTTGTGCTCAAATGTACAGCACATTCTGTTCTTATCGGTCTTCTTGACTGAAGTTTATTTTCAGTGATTGAAAGTGCATTTATTTAAACTGTATGCAAACTGTGAAGCCTACTTTAATATGGTTGCATTTCTAGACATATGCAAAGAGAATAGTATATTTTTGTACATTTAAATGAAACCAGATCTAACCACCACTATCCACAGCCTCTGTTACCCTCCAAAATAAGTTTATTAATCTGAGTAAACATAACCTCCTTTGACAAAACCAGCTTGTCGAGGGTTAAGGTGTATGATATTTGTGATATCCCAGTTTATGAAGTTCAAAAGAATCCGCTTCATGGCCTTGCAAATTAAACCTTACAAAGACGCAAGAGTCTGCTACAAGCATCCGAATGCCAGGTGCTTGAAGACCACTTTCTTAAAGCCAGTGACTCACTTGTTTTCTAGATCAAACCAGCCGCCACTCACTCTTGAACTTAATTACATTTTTGGGAGAGGTGAAACAGCTGTGCAGTGAGAGTGGAACTGCTGGTTCTCACCTGAACCTAGTTGTTGAGTTTGATGAAGGTAGTGTGGCAGCCACGGATAAGAAACGGAAGGGGTGGAAATGCAGATTAGAGTTTCAGGCAGTAGCTGGTTGGGGGGGGGTAGGTTTAGGGAGTGGGAAGTTTAGGGTTAGGGAGTGTCACGGGAGTTTTAGATTTAGGGAATGTTCAAGGACTTTAGGGTTAAAGAGTTGGGAAGGCAGTGCTGTGGTTACAGTTAGCAGTCAGATGAGATATTTAGAGCTATGGCAGGTCTGTGTATCTCAGTAGGGCTGGTTTGCAGGACAGCTAGGTAATTAATTTGGATCAGGCTAGTGGGAGCTAGGGCACCTGCCATTTAAAGAAAGTGGCAGCGAGCAAGTGTGTCGTGATTTGCTAGCACATGATCAGGTGTAGCAGACCTGAGACTTAGATGCCTACAAGGATCTGTCTGTTCCTCACATGCTCAAATTACCTTTTTGTTATCAGTTAGAAGGTAACAATATGACACAGGATCCTGGCAGTCATAATCTTGCTGACTGTGTTTTTTTTGTTGTTGATGAGAGATTTTTTGACTTGCCCCTTTGTGTATGATTTACGTGGCCTCAGATGTGGTTGCAAACAAGTGCTTCCATGCAGTGATACACCCTAAATTGTCATCTCTCTCTCTTTTTTTTTTTTAAATATATTCCTTTCTGGATTGTGGGTAGAACCAGTGGTTTATTGGTAAAGATCTCTCGCATACAGTTACAGGATTGTCTATATGGAGTTTTGCATTTTCTACATCTGTCTGTTAGATGTTTTGGTTGCACTCTGGTTTACTTCCATCTTCGAAAACATGCTGATTAATTGACTTCTCTAAATTATCCTTGTATATTGTGCATTTACCCTTGTCTTTGGGCCTGGGACGTGTCTGAATATGGTCAGAGAAATACTTGTTTACTTACCTGATTAATCAAACATAAATACAGAAATGAAGGGCAGACTGCAAAATTACCTGATTAATCAAACATAAATACAGAAATGAAGGGCAGACTGCAAAATCACACTATGCTCTTCCTTTGGAAAAGAAGAAAATTTCACATTTTAATGCACATTATTAACAAATTTGTCAAATAACTTTGTGTCTTTCATGGGACTTTCTACTGTTTTTCCTATATTTACAACTTATTCTTACATCAGATGTTGTAATTTTCCTTTGTTCCTTAACTGATGGGTCTCCAATCCAACCTCGGATCCGGCTTAGCAACTTTCTTTAGATTCCCAGTTCACATCTCGAGCTACTTCTTTTATCCGTAATGCCCCACCTCAGATCTTGTTTGCTGCCATATCGCTCAGAAGCAGATCTCCTTCTGTCAAGCAGTCTGGTGTTTTAGTCTTTAAGGGTTTTAACTTTCCTTCCATTGGATTAAATTTACCTGTCTTTTCACCTGTCCTCCCTTACCCTCGAGTTCCCGGGTTCTGTCTGTCAAGTAGTCCTTCTTCTTACCCATTAGTTGTTTGGGTACTATACTGAGTACCCTTTTCTTTCTATCCTAACTCCCTTTTCCTACCCTTTAGAGGCTATTTCTTTGTACTGTTTTTGGTACTTCTTATCCAGTGTATTAGTGTATAGTACTTTTAACTGTTTTCCTTTCCTCTTTTTCTTTAATAGTCAAGGCAGTTAAGCTGACTGATTTAAATAAAATGCACTTCTTGTGGGAATAAGTTTCCCAGTTCTGATGTCTTTGGGTAGTGTGTTTCCTGCTTGGGTGTGGCCCATTTAGATATCGACTGCACTGTCTGTGCAGCTTTTAACAATAGAGCTCTTAGTGAGCTGAAGAATAAATTGGTGTTGAAGGGCCTTCTTCTTTCTACTTTCTCTTTTAAGCTACTGGGGTGCAAACCCTCTCAAAGAGGTCCGAAAAGGAGAAGTCTGAATCGACTCTGAAGGATAAGGACTCCAGGCAAAGATATCTGGACCATTCACCAACATCTGCTCCAACCACTGAGCCTCCTTTAAAAATTTCAAAAATTCGATACCCTCAGATCCTACCTCCTCAAAGCCTAAGTCGCCTCAGATCCGTTCACCCCCGATACTCACTACAGCCGATCTCTCCTAGACTCCATTCACCTTTTCTCCAGGAGACTCCGAGGAGAAAGTACAGGCCGCCATCTACTAGCTCTGACCTTAGGTCCTCCAGGAGCTTGTCTGAAGCAGATGTGGATGAGATGATGAGGAAATTCCTTAAACCTCAGATCCAGATGGGGGAGTCGTTCCAACTCCATGTCCCATTGGACCTGTGAGCCTGCCCTCCACCATCCCTCAGTTGATATCTCCATCTCCGATCCATATTGTGGTTTTAGAGCCTTCCAATCCAAGATCCTTGAGGATGTCCTCATCGGATCTGTAGACAGGTCATTCTTTGACTCTGACCATGTTCCTGAATCATCTGCTCCAATCCTTTTGGAGCAGGAAGACTCTCAAAGCTGAAGTTTCGGTGCTGGGTCCTGGGGGATTTTGGTCTACTCCAAAGTTATCAGAGCCATCCTTGCCTCTAGTTGCTTCCACACTGGACAGCTTGGGTCCAACTCCCTTCTCGGGACAGAGGTCTGGAAGGATTCAGGGTCGTCAGTGCAGGTGGCTTCGGCTCCTGTGGTGTCAGCTTCTTTTTCTCCTAGACTGTCTGTCTTTGAGATGGTGTAGAAAAACTAGGAAGAAAACTTGCAAAAGGCAACAGTTAGATTCCCCTCAGGGATCTCTCATTGAGGACACTGACTTCAATGAAGGGAAAGGGTCCCTCAGATCTCCACCTGAGGGCATTTCCTTTGGTGAAATTCTGTAACTTTTAATACAAAAAGATAGATGGTCTCCCAACCCTCCTTTCCACGAGGAGTTGGTGTTCCACAAGGCTTTCATGTCTGGCCCAGATGATGAACTAATAGACCTTGTTTCATGCTGTGCATGGAAGGAGCCAGATACTGTGGAGCCTGTCCCCAAACGTCCTGATAGATTTTTGCCATCCCCGCCACTGGACAGAGCACACTGGAGGAAGGGGGTCCCAGTGGATGCCTTAGTTGTTGCAGAAGCCACTAAGAAAGAGCTTGCAGAGCAAAGCTCATCTGTCCATCCCCCTAACAGGGAGTCTAGGGCTTTGGACAGATTTGGAAGTGCATTTATGTCTCACTGACCTTTGCCCTGCAGTCACTGAATTGTTTGGTACAATTTACAAGGCTGCAAAGAGATTTGACAAAAGAGATCTCCAAATATCTTTCTGGGTCCATGTCTGTGGAGGATCAGAACAAGATCTCTTCACAGCTGGCCAGTCTTCAGACTATATCTAATGTTTGCATGAGGCTGATATCCCATGCTGCAGAGAGTACTTCACAGGTGGTGGGTTCAGGCAGAGCCATCAGGAGACATGCCTGGGTACGCCTGTGCAATTTTCTTCTTTATGAGCACTCCCTTTGAGTGATCATCTTTGTTTGGCCCAAACGTGAAGGAAAGCTCTCCAAACGTGAGCAAGATGGAAAGACCTTTTCTGCCTTTGGGATCTTTTTTTCTACTACTCAGAGACCATTTTCCCATAATCAGTGAGGAGATAGAAAGATGTGGTTCTTCAAGTCTCAAGATCCTTTCTGAGACTCCTAAGGAGGTGGTTCCTCCAGACACCTCCTTTGCAGCAGAGGTGGCCTGCCAAACCAAGATTTCAGGGACTCTTTCTCAGATAAACCCGATCAGCACTTCTGAAAGTTTGTTGGGATTTTCTTTTCTGGAGGCAATCAGGGTGTGCTTGTCTCTGCACCCAGATACCTGGGCATCCATCACAAGAGATACTTGGGTGCAGAGAAACATATCTAGAGTTTATTTCATATAATTTTCCCAACTCTCACCCTACCCCCCCCCCCCGAAATGAGGAAAATCCCTAATGTACCACTGATTCAGAGAAGAGGTAACAGCCATAGAAATAAGAAAGCTACTGGAAAAAAGACTCATTGAAAAAGTCCCCCCATACCAACTAGGATCCTGAATTTATTCAGTCTCAGCAAACTAAACTTTTACATGAAATACTGAGAATTCTAGATGGTCACTGTTCAATCCATTTTCTCCCTTCTGCGAAAGGACGACTGGATGTGGTCGGTAGATCTCCAGGATGTGTACTATCACATGAACAGGTGCTGCAGAAGATATCAGCAATTCTGTCTGGGAAAGAGCCATTACCAGTTCAGAGCACTGCCCTTTAACCTCACCACAGCCCCCAGGGTGTTCACCAAATGCATTGTAGTGGTAGCAGCTCCCCTAAGACTGATGGAATTCCTGGTGCTTCTGTATCTATATGACTGGCTCCTGACTGCTCCGACCAACATCTGTTTGTACAAGCAAGGGACTACTTGCTTCATTTATGTCACCATCTGGGCATCAGAATCATCTACAATTCACAATTCACACCTGCACAGAATCTGTGCAGGTGTGAATTGTGACTTGTCTAGACATGATCAATCAGATAATATCACTTCCTCCAGCTAGAGTACAAATCCTCAGGTCCCAGGTAAGGGAAGTGATATTTCATTCCTCTCCTCCAGCATGACTAGTCTTGCAAACCTTAGGGTCCATGGCAGCGGCAGTAATTCTAGTTCCATTGCACTGATTTCATGTGCAGATTCTAAAATGGGCTCTGTCAGTACAGTAGATTATTCTTCAGCAGCCCTTGTACACTCCAGTCAGGATTACACATATTTGCAAGGAACCCCTTCTCTTGTGTGTCCATTCAGATAACATTTCTCCCAGCCATCCATTTGGTCTCCCTCCAACAGTAGCCGCAGTAACCACAGATGCCTCCTAACTGGGGTGGGGAGAACATTTCTTGGGAAGGACATTTCAAAGTGTGTGGTCTCCACAAGAGACTAAGCTGCATATCATTATCCTGGAGATGAGAGCCTTCCTCTTAGTGCTGAGGGCCTTTCATGAGGCTGTCCCCTCTGGAATGATTGCAGTCCAAACTAACAATATGCCTGTAATCTGGTGCATCAACAATCAGGGGAAACCAGATCTTACCTTCTATGTCTCGAGTCAATGAGTGTGTGGCAATGGGTGATCTCTTCCAGTCACTTTCTCATTGCAATGCATATACCAGGGAAAGCCAGTGTGCTTACAGGCCCATTTTAATGCATCACAAGTGTTCTGTCAATGTCAAAGTGGCAGAGAGAATTTTCCATTGATGAGGCCAGCCATGTTGCAGCCTCTTCACGTACTCTCAACAACAAGTGCAGCAGGTTCTTTACCCTGATGCCCTCTCTGGGGAAGTCACTGAGATATGCTCTAGCTCACAATTGGCCCTACAGTCTCCTCTGTGTTTATCACCCATTATATCTACTTCTCAAATTCCTGCAGAAAGCTGATTGATGGAAGAGCAGTGTTGTCCTCATTGCACCTTTTTGACTTAGTCACATTTGGTTTCCCTTCCTGTAGCTTCATCTTTTGTGTCTGCCGTGGATACTGGAACTCAGTCCAGACCTCCTGCCTCATCTGTCGAGGGTGACCCTTCCGGACATAATAGGCCTGAAGTTAACCACATGGTTTCTCCAGTTCCAGTGATGGCTAGATAGCCCAGGCTTTTCTCCCCACTCTGGTATATCCTTTTGTCTTCTCAAAAGCCTTCTGCTAGGAAAATCTACAAAAGTAAGTGGAAGAGACTTTCCATTTGGGCCCTCCAGAGGGATTTGGACCGTTTTTCCTCCCCAGTCTCCACTGTTGTGGAAATTTTAGCATTCTTACCTTCAATGAGGGGGTTAGTTTCTCAACTATCAGTGTTTAGATGGCTGCCATTTCCAGTTTTCATTCAGGTGAAAATCACTCTTCTTTGGCTTCTTCTAAGTCGTGCAGGAATTTTCTGAAGGGCATCTTTTTACTTAGGTCCCCAATCAAGGACCCTACTCCTCCATGGAATTTAGCTATCTTACTTCAAAGTCTGACTCCAACTCCATTTGAAACCTCAGCCACATCAGACTTTAAATTTCTGTTGTGGAAGACCTTTTTTCTAGTTGCTGTTACATCAGCTAGATGCGTATCTGAACTTCAGGCTGTTTCGTCTAAGTCTCCATATTTGATTTTTCATAAGGATAGGGTTTCCTTATGTACCAATCCGTCTTTTTTTTACCTAAGGTGGCTTCTGAGTCAAACATTTATCAAATCATTAACCTCCTGGTTTTCTTCCCATAATTTTCCAATAGAGGTGAAAACAGATTGCATCTTTTGGATGTGCACAGGCAACTTCAATTTTGTCTTCATTGGACCAAAGATTTTAGGAAATCTAACCAATTGCTTGTAGCCTTTTCATGTAACAGATTAGGCATGGCAATTTCCAAAGTGACTTTAGCCAAATGGTTGACTGATAGCATATCCTTCCTCTATAAACAGAGGTTTATCTTTGCCTAGGTCCCCAAGAGCACATTCCATGAGGTCTGTGGATACTTTTTCAGCTTTATGGTCAAGAGCTTTGATGGATGGCATTTGTGTGGTTGCCACTTGGCCCAGTGTACATACTTTTATTGCTCATTACAAGTTTTTGATTTGATTTCTAGGAACAGAGCTGCTTTTGGCTCTGCAGCACTCTGAAATATCCTTCCTTGAAGATCACACGAGGTTCTTTTACCTGGAGACTTTGTCCCATCAGTTGAGGAACTAATGTAAATGACACTATGAGATACAGAAGTTATATATTCTTCATAACGATGGATCTGTGTTGTCCATTTTCATTCTTCCCCAACTTCTCACCCTCCTAACCCTCTTCCCTTTCTTCCTGGAGAATACCTAAGGGATATTTCAAACAATTCTGTCCCGCTCAGGTTCACCACCACATATGCTCGTAATTCTGACAAACTTATACAAGCAGTGAACAGACACTGGAATGTTTTACAATATGATCATGATGTTGCTAATATTATCCTTGACCACTGTTTATTTTCATTTCGGAAAGGGAAAAACTTGGGTTCTTGTTTTAATCATTTCAAACACAATATTACGTCTCAGCAACCACAATCTTTTCAGACTACTTTGACTGGTGAACCACTTACAGGCTGTTATCCTTGTGGTCATTGTACAAATTGCATTAGAATGATACAATCTAAACAATTTTCCAGTAGGAATTGTTCATCAGTATATGATCTCAAGTTTTTTGCAAATTGCAGCAGTAAGTGGGTTATTTATTTGGCAACATGTTCTTCTGGCTCATTTTATGTGGGTCAAACTTCTAGACCTATGAGAACCAGAATATCTGAACACATAAGTAACATTAAAAATAAAACCGTCAATAACGCACTATACAAACATCATCTAACACACCACTCTGCCAACTTTTCCTTTATGATTATAGACATCATTAAAGGTAATATGGGCAACAAGACAGGATGGCATTCTATATTAAACACCAAAGAGAAAAAATGGATTGTAAAATTGGGTGGTATGTTCCCACCAGGTCTGAATGAGCAATTTTGAATCTACCAATCATATTGCAGATGGATGTATTTATTGTCATGCATATCACTCAGTTTTCACTTTACACTGATGAAGGCTGTGTACTGACCCGGCCAAAACCGGTCTGTGTATTTTTTGTTTTTTTACCAATTAAAGTAACAGGATTTCACCGTATGCTGGCTCTATTTTGTTTGTTTGTCACATTTGTTCCTTGAGCCGTGCATTCCCACCGTGCAGGAGTACCTTTTTTGCTGTTACTAATTTTAACCCAAAATCTCAGTCTTTGAATGGAGGACAACAACAGTCATCCTCTTGCACAAAGGTGGGCTGTCAGTGAATCCAGGTAACTACACACCCTTAAGCTTGAACAGCTTTATCTGTAATGCAATGGAAAATATCATTATGGAACTACTAAATAGTACAATAGGCAACCTACAAGCTGTTGATCCAAGCTAGTTTGAGTTCATCAAAGGCAGATCTCACCTACTTTGCTTTGCCTGGTTGATTTCTTTGAGAATGTTAGTGTGCCAACTGATGATGGCATATCAATGCATACTGCATATCTAGACTTCTGTAAGTCATTCAACACTGTCCCACAATTGGATATCATGGATAAACTCATTCCCCTAAATGTAAATCCTTGTGTAACTTGTTGGATAACAAAGTGGCTCGCAAACAGAATGCAGGAAATTGTGATGGACACATCTGTCTCCTCCAAAATACCTGTCACTAGCAATGTACCCCAGGGATCAGTCCTTGGGCATTCCTCCTCGGTATTTACATCTCAGAGGTCAAAGCAAATGTTAAAAGGTTTATGAATGATCATCTTTGTAGATGACTGTAAATTTGGTGCTGTAATAAATTCCCCTGAGTACACGAAGATCTTCAAAGAAGACTTTTCCAAAACAAATGGCTAATGTCAAGACCATGGACTGAAACTAAATGCCAAGAAATGTATAATATTGTCCTTCTACAAACATGACCTCCCTTGTAAGTATCTCATTGACAACACTTGCTTGAAAATTGATCAGGTAGTCAGGAATCTGGGAATCTGTGTCGCCAGTGAACTGTCCTTTGAGCCAATCTGACGGTGTAGAGTGATAAAGCCCCGGCTACGGTCCACTCGACCTGGGTTTGATTAGTGGCTCAAGCAACTGATGGAGCAATGGGGAATGGATAGGCATGTCCATCCAAGGTGGAAGGGTGCTTTTTGATAAGTTCCCTAAGAGGAAGTGTGTTCCAAACAAGGGAGTTGCCCTCTAACATAATCAACAATTGTGGCATGGGGGGAGTTGGTAAGACCTGAACAAACCCCACGCCCTCCTGGGCAGGAGCACAGATGAGCTGAGCTCCCAGGACACCCTTAGGATCTATGACTGTCCCCAGCAAAAAACAAACGGAGAGAGTAGCTGATAGACCCGGCGTGTATGTGGAGCACTGGGTGCTAGGCTGGTAACTATGCGGTTCAAGGGAAAAAAAAAAAAAAAAACTATTCTTTGATCACCATATATCCACTTTTATAAGGATGTCTTTCTTCGTTGTACAGCTTGTATCTAATGGTTTGACATCCAGGTCAAGGGATGTAATCGTTCCACTGTACTCAGCTCTCATTAGAACAGTCATTCAGCTTTGTATTATTAACTCAAACATTCAGAAAAGCGAATACAACTCCGTCAACACATAAACGTCGATCCGCAAATCAAGCAAACTACCAAACCATCGAAAATTAAAACATCAAACGCATTACGTCATCAAAAGTGCCATTCAGTTAAGTCAAACCCAACTAAATAAAACTATATTAACAGACGTTTTGAAGGGGGGCAAGCACCCCTGCACTCCCCATGTGGGGGCTGTGCCGCCCACACCCCCCTACTTAAATATACCAACTCCGGGACCGCACTACAGTAGGGAAAAGGATAAATTTCCTCATCCCCACGATCACGCTGCTGGCCAGCAAATACATTTGATGTCTTCAGGTTTGATGGTTTGGTAGTTTGCTGAATTTGTAGATCGATGTTTACGTGTCGACAGAGTTGTATTCGCTGTTCTGGATGTTCGAGTTCATAGTATAGACCCCAATCATTCAATATAATGCCTCTTTCAGTATGTACCTGTCCAAACACTTGGTATAACTGGAATGACCATAATGCTTTCTCACTTAAAGAAAAAAAAAATGAAAGAAGTAAATTTAAAAAACTATTCTTACTACCTTAAAACCTTATCCCTCTTTTCGAGATCATACAGACTACTAAGATGCAACCTCTGCCTCACATACAGAAACTCATGTGGTACTGCCCTGTCAGATCTGTTACTCATCTACAATTCCAGTGGTAGTGTGAACACCGACTCAATGTATCTGAATAATTTTTGCAACATTAATAGGACATGCTAGAAGGTTAGTTACTGTATGTATTCCAGAGAGTATCTTCTATGGAATCCTCCTCCATATTATGTAAAGCAGTGTGCTCCTCCTCCATCTTATGTAAAGCAGTGTGCTCCTCCTCCACCTTATGTAAAGCAGTGTGCTTCTCCTCCACCTTATGTAAAGCAGTGTGCTTCTCCTCCACCTTATGTAAAGCAGTGTGCTCCTCCTCCATCTTATGTAAAGCAGGGTGCTCCTCCTCCACCTTATGTAAAGCAGTGTGCTCCTCCTCCATCTTATGTAAAGCAGTGTGCTCCTCCTCCACCTTATGTAAAGCAGTGTGCTCCTCCTCCATCTTATGTAAAGCAGTGTGCTCCTCCTCCACCTTATGTAAAGCAGTGTGCTCCTCCTCCACCTTATGTAAAGCAGTGTGCTCCTCCTCCACCTTATGTAAAGCAGTGTGCTCCTCCTCCACCTTATGTAAAGCAGTGTGCTCCTCCTCCACCTTATGTAAAGCAGTGTGCTTCTCCTCCACCTTATGTAAAGCAGTGTGCTTCTTCTCCATCTTATGTAAAGCAGTGTGCTCCTCCTCCACCTTATGTAAAGCAGTGTGCTTCTCTTCCACCTTATGTAAAGCAGTGTGCTCCTCCTCCACCTTATGTAAAGCAGTGTGCTTCTTTTACTCTCTTCAAACGTAATTTGAACAACTAGATAGGAAACCATAAATTGTTCCACTGTTTAGCACCCGTGTCCCTCATGGATGACAGAAATAAGTAAATGGCCCAACCCAATGGGTTATTTATACACAAAATAGAAGGACTAGAAACATAGGAATAGGAAGGATTCTTAAGATCCAAACACGTTGGTAGCCTTGTAAGTACCTATAAACCTAAAGATGGTACTTCTAAAGTTATTCAAGTGTTATCCTATTTGGTGAAACTCCAGTCTCCCCATAGCCTACCTGAAGATTGTGCAATTTTATAGTAGGTTATATTATATAAAGGATTAAAAGGACTTGCCCTAGTGATACATTTTTTTATTTTTATACATTTTTTTCAGGTTACAGTGAAATAGGACATTGCTGGTGGAGTCTTGCATTATCTTTTCACATCCTAAAAGAAAATTCAATCATTAAACTAGTCATTCCTTTTACCTCAGCTATCATGTTGGCATCTGTGTTGCTAATCAGGCCTGGATTATTAGTGGTATAAACTATCAGCCTGCTCTCTTGCCTGCTAGATGACCTTAGCAAAGCTATTGTTTTATACATTTGCATTTCACCATAGTTAGATGCCGAAGTTGCTCTTGAATACTCAAAATAACTGTCACGTTTTCTGATGAAGAATGTTTTCAGCAAAGATAATGAAACTGTAGAGTCACGTTTGACAGGCACCGATGATAATATTTTGTACAGACTGAAGCATTCCTTAGAAGAGTTATCATAGTTTATTTTATAGTAACAGTTCCCTCAGAAAAAAATATCAGAATTATAAGTGAATGTTACATTCTAGTACAAGTGCCGCTTAATGTCCAGGATAGGATTTATCCCATTAGGCATTAAGTGGCACGGATGTTAAGTGAACACCCTATACTTCGTATTGTGCTTCGCTTAATGTCAGTCTGCATAACAACTGATCGCATTTATGTCTGCTTAGTACAGTCTTCTTCCTCTTTCGGCTTTTCCCGGTTAGGGGTCGCCACAATGGATCACTTGTCCACTCATGATTGGCAGTGGAGTTTTTACAGTGTTGAGTTGCCAGCCCAGCGCCCAACCTTCTAATGAAGGCACACACATGCACGCACTCACGCCTAGGGCCAATTTAGAGTATCCAATCCACCTACAGCATGTCTTTTGGATGTGGGAGGAAACTGGAGCACCTGGAGGAAACCCACGTGACCACAGGGAGGACATGCAGACTCCGCACAGAAGGCACCCCAGCCGAGGATCGAACTGGAGAACCTCTTGCTGTGAGGCGGCAACGCTAACTGCTGCACCACTGTGGCCGACCTAGTACAGAATGGATGTAAAATCGATCTGGCATTGTATGGAAGTTCGTTAAGCAGCACACAAGTTAATTTCCAAAATTCCAAGTGCAGCCACCATTTCCATAACTAGAATACATTAGAGTTATGTGTGGTAAGTATCTAATTTTAGCCAAGCGTGTTAATGAAGCAGTTATATGGCATAATATACATCCCAGATTTAGTTACTTTACTTTAGGTTTATGTATGTAGAATCACACTGTACTGTAATCAGTTAGGGTTTACTCAAAAACCTGGAAAACAAGTGACACAATGTTAAAATATTTTTTCTTTCGGTGGACATTAAGATAGTTGTTATTAAGATGTACAGCTGGAAATCGTGAAAACAGAAGTTCATTGCAGCCTCACCCATAGCTCTTTGTTGTGTTCAAGAATGTTTTATTGTTTTTGTAGTAAGTAGCTGAATTCTGGCTAAGTTTCAGAAACATTTCTTGTTTTAGTGTTTGAAAGTTAAAAATAAGTAAATTACAGTTTTCCATGATTTTTTGAGGTCAGATACTCTATAAGGTAAAAGAGTATGTATCCTCATGGCTTTAATTTCAGAAGTCTCTCATCAGTATGAAAACAGTAGTGGCCTTAACTTCTCAAGGAGTTAAATGTAGAGCTATTGCTATTAAATCAAACTTTATCCGGTATTGTGTTTTACCTGTACCGTGGAGTTAGTAAAAAAGAAAGTTAATGGAAAAATAATTGTTCCTTTTATTGAAATAAGAAAGTTTTGTCTTTTCTCTGTTATGAGAAATAATATATTGCTGTTTAAGAGTAAATAAGTCTGAAGATGTTTCTATTTCTGCATTACTAGTGGTGTATCTATCAGCATTCAATTAATTTTGTTTTGCAGTTTGGTAGAAGACGACGACTTATGTTAAGTGCCTTTGAAAAACACAACAAATTAATGAATGAATGCCAAAATGGAAAAGGTACTGATCTTATGTTTTTTAGATTTTCCATTTTTTTTTCTTGCTAGTAAAACTAAGTAATGCACATGTGTTTTTCTTGTTTTTCTAGGATTTGATCGTCATCTTTTGGGTCTCTTTTTGATAGCAAAAGAAGCTGGCCTTCCAGTACCTGAGCTGTATACAGATCCTGCATATACCAAAAGGTTATAAAATTGTTCAGTCTTACATAAAATGTTATGTTCTTTTAGTCCATATTGTTTTCCTTTCCTCGGTTATGTTTTTCATAAGGTGGATGCCATTATTATGTCAGCATTGTGTTATTCTGTACTTCACTTATTGCGTTAATAAGAGAGGATGCTAGAAGAGTAGTGAGGGCCCTTTCTAGTGTTTAGGTGCTTGGGGCAAAGCACTTCCATGAAAACTGTATAGTGAAATCTCTTTTTTTGTCTGACAAGGAGTTGAACATTGTATATGTGACTATTATATCTGATAATGGTGTCTTTTTCAGAAGATCTCTTACTGTAAAATTTCTAGGGCTTGGTTACTAGCCCCCCTCTCCCCAAAGCACTTGTCGTAACTCTGTATCCCCTGGCAACCTGCAATATGTGCATGCTTCTTAGAATACTCTGGCATTGTGGGTGTGTTACTGTTCCCCCTGAAATGTTTAAGGCTGCTTCTAGAAGGAATGTGAACATTGCCATGGCTCTCCCTGTAGCTAGGTGATGGCATACTTAAAGCTGATTATAACATGTACTGCAATCTATCACCTTCTTTTTATTATTATAAAATGTGTGTGTGGTATAGATAGCGTATGGGATAACATGCATTAGTTTGCACTGATCATTTTAAATTAACTTTAGATCAACAGTAATCTTGCCACAGGCATTTTACATTAAATAAGATATTTTGTCACACCCAAAAAACATTTCAATAAATGCAGCTTTTCAATCTTTAATCTCTTGGTTAATTGTGAAACTTAATTGCACCTGTGTGGTGTATTTAGTGGTCTTCAGTGGTCCTCCAAATTTAGAATATTTAATATGGCTGCCTTTGCTGAATAGCTAATATTCTTTTTGGAACAGTCCTTGCTGTACTATAAGTTCTCTTGGAGATACACTAGAGGAGTCTATGACTACAACACTTGCTGCATAGTTCTCATTGTCTGTATTTTGTTGCGACAGTACTGGTTGTGACAGTATTATTTGCTCTTCCGACGTGAACTTCATCCTGTATGCTTTGTACAAATGACTGTAATTCCTTATATATTGTTTCATCTTCCCATGATTAATGTCGTATTTGGGTCAGCTTTTTAACTTATGATGGTTCAGCCTTTTAAGATGGTACTTCATCTTTGGGCTGCAAACTTTTTTTATGCCTCCTTTCTTTTCAACTTGTAAAAGTGACGGTCTCACACAGTCTCTGTTGTGATAGTATTCCTGGTTCTGCTGATTTTCTTTTTATCACTTCCTTTGCTCTGTGTTGCTTTTCATTTCTCAGTTATACAGAAGCCCTTTCAAAGGCTAAACATAATATTGCTATGGGACCGGCTAACTTATCATTCTTTGTTCTCATCAGTACCAAGTATGCACTATCCAAGCCTACTCATCCACAGTCTGTCCACGAGGTTTGTGCTTGATGTCTGAAGAACAGTCACTGTGACTCCCCTACTCAAGTGTGGCCCCTCTACAAACATAGGCAATTTAGGTGCATCAGCCTCACTAGCTTTATGCGCAAAGCCATGAGGTTTATCATAGCAGAACTCATTTATGCAGACATAGGCAACTTAACTAATGTAGACCCCACTCAGTTTGGTTTTCTGAAGCACTGGTCCTATCTCTTTAACTTGGTAAACTTCCTTGAAAAGGTTACAGACATTGTGGATAGTGATTACTTAATGCACTTTCATCTACTTACTTGGTGAAGACTTTTGACACCATCCCCAGTGCTAGTATTATTGAAATTTTAGACAAACTTAATGTAAACCCCTGTCTTGTCTACTGGATTGCAGAGTGGCTGTGTAACAAATCCCAGGTTGTGAAAGTTGCTGGTTCCATCTCTGAATGTTAAATTGTAACTAGTGGGATACCACAGGGATCATTGTTGGGCCTTCTGTTATTTGGCAGCTGTTTTGCTGACATCCAAGCCAGTATTCCACAAGTGTGATTGACCAAGTTTGGTTATGACTGCAAGCTGGGCATTATGAGCACATTTACTGATACTAAACTGCTCCAGCAAGGACTTGAATATGCACATACCTGGTGTACTGCAGATCATCTCAAGTTAAATTCAGCAAAAGTACAGCATAGTAGCATTTGGCAAAAAAGCTGCTTCCACCTCTTCTATTATAAATGCCTCTTCAGACAGATTATGAGACATGGATACTTATGTGGACAGTTCTTTCGCTCTCTGTCTCAATCAGTCATGTTCCCGCTGACCCCTTGGTATGTACAAATCCAGGCATATTGCTCAACTGGATAGGCTTTAATGGTTTTTGTAACCAAGAAAATTAAAGGCCTTAAATTATTCAAATGTCCTGCTAAATTATCACAACTTTCAATGAACAAATGAAAATGTTTATGGAAGAATTAAATATGCCAAGTTTAGAGGTAGGTAAGGCTCAATTGCTAACAGTTAGGATAGGAGGAGATGAGATAAAGAAGGTGATATATAACCAGTCTACAGGAAATTCCCCAGGGATAGGGTACTCATCACTCATTAGACCTATGATTGAGTACAATGCCCCATTCGGAATGTATCTGACCCGACACCTGCAGCAGCTGGAAAGGCCCCAAAAGTTCCTCACCAAAAGGATAAAGGGTCTCAAAAATATGTCTTATGCTGCCCGACTGAAAGAACTCCAGCTCTATTCAGTCTCGTACCACTTGCTCAGAGGTGACCTGTGCCTGACATATAAGGCCATGTCAAACCCAGATTTGATGAATATGCTTCACCTCAAAAAATCTAGATCCCTCAGAACCACAAGGGCGGGAGACTTAAACCTTGACACGGTTATTAATAGAACGTGCTAGAGGGACAAATTCATCACCCAGAGACTCCCTATGCTGTGGAACAAAATCCCGGTACATGTGAGGCAGAGCACCTCGCTGGCCTTGTTCAAGAGGAATCTTGACCAATGGATGGGAGATCGCAGATATACCCCAGGGATTACTTCAGTGTCACTGCTTGACAGAGGCACAGCAAAATGATAGGCATAGTTTTATTCAAACTAAAGGGGTGGCGAAAGCCACATAACTATGGGCTAGGCTTATAAATGCCCTTGGGCAGATAGCCTAGTATGAACCTATGAACCTGTAGATGGTATAGATAGCGGTTAACGTTGTCACCTCACAGCAAGAGGTTCTCCGGTTCGATTCTCGGCTGGGGTGCCTTCTGTGTGGAGTTTGCATGTTCTCCCTGCATTCGCGTGGGTTTCCTCCGGGTACTCTGGTTTCCTCCCACATTCTAAAGACATGCATCTGGAGCATTTCTCCCCGGGCCTTCGCTGAAAACAGGCTCTGTGGAACCTAGTCGGACTCTCCCGGTCAACAAATGTTAAATAAATAAAAATAAAAATAAATAAGAGTAACAATAACCATACAAAATATTATCTTCATAAAATAGCAGAAAGTATTCTAAGAACTAAGCCAATATGGGAATTAATAAAAGAGATTTTGACGATGGGGTGACTGCAGTCATGATGACAGAGAGAGAGGGTAAGAGTGGTCGGAATTTATTGGAGAAAACTGGTAAAGGAACCAAGGTAGTGGGTGCAAATAATTAGAGAGGGAAAGATAATAGAATTGGAAAGAGGCCAAGAATTCACTTGGACTACAGGCTAGAGATTGCCTTCCCTATCAAGGACTGATATCAGATTGTAGGCAAAGAGAAAGAAATAAGGGGATCCTAAGAAAATGACCAGCACCGGTAGAGTTTTTAGTAGAATCTGGAACAGAAGCTGCTGTTAAAAATGGATAATTAATGAAAACTATAGGAGTCAAAGAGATTAGAAAGGATTGGTAAGAGAGATTGGATAAACAATTGACAAACAAAGGAGCATATATGTATGGCTCCGAAATATGCAACAGAGTCTAGAAGAGTTAGAATCTTTGCTTGGAAGTGTTTTCATAGGTGGTGTTATGCCCCAAGCAGACTACAAAGAATTTTTCCTCAGATTGATGGCAAATGCTGAAGGTGTGATGGGGAAGACAGAGGTAGCTGATAACATATTTTTGGGAGTGTAATGAGTTGGCAGACTTTAAAAATTCCCTGCAGACTACTCTATCAGAAATACTGGCTCTGCAAATTGGTGTAACTAAGTAATTTTTTTTGAGCTGTGATACAGTATCGCAAGTGCCTAGACATAGCAAGGACCTGCTGAGTTTAATTCTGGTGGCTGCCAAAAATGCGGTCAATAGAAAATGAAAATCAAAGTCCAAACCAACTGTACTAGAAGTAGTGACTATAGTAACAGAGATAAAACTACTGAAAGTGAGATCTTTAGAAAAGGGTAAGAGCAAATTACATATAATAAATGAGAACTGTGGGAACATTACATGAGAATAACGTTTTGGAGGAAGAACGAGGTTTAAGGGAAGGCCAGGGACTGAATGAACTATGTAATATTTGACTGACAATGATTCAGTAGATTATAAGTGATGTATAATGTTTGCAACTGAAATTATGTAAATATGGCTTGTTTTCATTTATATAAATGTATAATTGCTTATGTTATAAGTGATCATTTAATAAAGACATTTCTTGCTTAACAAAAGACAGACCAACCAAAAAAATAAATTAGCACAACCATTCATAGCCTTCAGTAGCTTGTCATTTGCTGTAAGATGACCTGTGTCTTGCTTTTTGATCAGTGAAAGACACCGTATTATTCAACCTCCTGATCGGATGCTATCAGTGTCATTATTCATCACAAATGGTTCTAGGATCCAACCTCAGATCCGAGCCGGCAACTGTCAGACAGATACAGAACTCAAGCTCCTCCCCTTCCCACAATTCACTACTACTTCTAGTCCTCAGAGCTCATTTGCCACTGAAATGCTTCGGACATGGTCTTTCGAGCTCAAGCTAGTCAGATACGTGTTTTTCTTTTGCGGGCTTTTCTTGTTTAAAGTTAGTTATCGGATAGTAAATATTTACTCATTTTAGGATAGTTAAAGTAGTTTAGAGTAGTTTCCTTCCCTAATCTGTGTTCCAATCTAGCTATTTAGTTTACCCCTCCCCCGCACTGTGTTACGTTCCTACCTTTTCTCTGTTTTAAAAAGAGAAGAGTTTTTCAGTTGATTTATAAGCTTAGAGGGGAAGTTGTGTTTTTCTGCTTATGTTTTCTTGCCAGTGCTTGTAGGTGTGTGTTTTTTGTGCACGGTTTATCATGTCTGATAAACCCTCTGGCTTCAAGTGGTGCCCATTGTGCAGTCGGAAGATGCTGTGTTCCAAGTCGCACGAGGAGTGTCTTTATTGCTTAGGGGCAGTGCACCTGGAGGTTAAATGTGATATTAGTGCCACATTCAACCCCAGGGCCCTTATGGAGTGCCGCAACAAACTTCCTTTGAAGGTCTTGGCTCAGGGGGGTCCTCTGCCCCCAGACTCCGCTTCCAAGCCCCCTCTAGAAAGAGGCCTACTCCTCACTTGAGGGAGTCCTCTTCCTCCTCCTTGATTTCAAAAAAGCTGGGCTCTTAGATTGCAGATCCAAGCCCAGCCTCTTCAGCTTTGGATCCGAGATCCGCCATTCTGAGAGCCTCGGATCAGACTCCCGGATCCAAGACCTCCACAGAGCAGAGGCCTTCGGATCAGAGCAAGCACAAACCTTCCCTGGATCCGATTTGCTCATCCGATCCAACCTGCATCACCATCCAAGCCCTTGGATCCCATTATAATTAAATGCTCACCCTGTTGGCCCTTCAAGAAATTGGATCCATCCCGTGGGAGTGAATCCCCTCCCAGGGACTGTATGGCTGTGGGATCCAGGGCAGGATCCCATGCAAGATCAGGACACTTGTCAGTCTCATTCAGGTCCTCCAGAAGTCTTCTTCCCTCAGACGTGGATAGGATGATGATGAGCTTCCTCCAGGCTCAAATTGAGTTTGTCTTTCTGCCGTCCCCTGCCCAGGTGACCAGGGGACCCTCTCCATCTGCAGGGCTGCACTGTCCTCTTCCAATCCCTCCAGCTTTGGAACATCAGGACCAATGGATTTCCAGTGAGAGGCCAACGGAGTTGGGTATGCCTCCTTTCTCGACACCATCAGGGTCCCTGGCAGGCTCTGTTCCTGTTGCTGTTGGAACAGGGTGCATCTCATCCCCGAGACGTTGGTGTGGGCTTGTTTGGGGTGGGCTCAAGCCTAGACTTTTATGACTGTTCCTCCCCCTTGGAGCTTCAGCTCTGAACATCTTGAGGGCCAAAATCGTCAGGAGGTTTCAGTGCTGATTCATGGTCTCTTCTTCCTTCCCGTATGGCCCCGGCTGCCGGGGAGGGACAGGGGAGCCTTGTCCAGTCATTCGGCCTTCCTGGCAGTAGAGAGGACCTTCTCCAGTTTGCCTCTTACATCTCCATCTTCTCTGGATCTTCCCCAGCCTTTCTCATGTTTGGGTGCTGAGGTCTCATCATCTGTCCAGGGTCAGCCCTCCCACGAGTGCCTTCAAGTGAGCACTGCCCAACTTGGGGTACCTGTCTCTTCTGAGCCCTTCCCTGAGCTTAACATGGTGGAACCCCCTTGGAAGACAACATGCAGGAGGAAATACTTGGACTCTCCCAGAGTGTCTGTAATGGAGGACACGGATTTCGAGGAGGGAGACTGGTCTCTCAGACTTCCACCTGAGGAAGTGTCCTTCGGGGACATTCTCAAGATTTTCAAGCAAAAAAGCAGTTGGCCTTCTCCCACCCCATCTTTGAAGGAGTATGTGTTCCTGAGGGCCTTCAGTACAAGCCTATCTTCTTCCTGGGTGTCCACTTCTGCTGATGAGCTTGTGGACCTTATCGCCAACGGGGCTTGGAAGGAGCCGGACACAGTGGAACCTGTTTCAAAAAAAGGTGAAAAATTCCTCAGTCCTCCCAAAGACAGAACATTTTGGAGTAAAGGTGCTCCGATCAATGCTATTGTGGTGGCCACTGCTACTAAAAAAAGCTAGCTGATCAAATCTTCTCGGTCTATCCCCAGACAGGGAGTGCCGGGAGATCAACCATTTTGGAAAGTGCATGTTTGCCTCCAATACTTTCAGACTGAGAGCAACTAATTATTTGGCCCATTTTACCTGGCTTCAGAGGGACTTGGTGTCAGAACTTACCACTTCCCTTACAGAGCTGTTGCCTCTGGAGAGTCTTAAGCTGGTCTCCCCAAATCTGTCTACTCTGACTTCCTTGGCTAATGCTTCGATGAGGTTGACCTCCAGTTCGGCAGAGGCCACCTCTCAAGCTGCAGGTACCAGTATTACCATTCGACGGCATGCCTGGTTTCACAGTGTGCGGAACCTTTCAAGGCATCTTTCACTAATGCCCCCTTTGATGGCTCCAGCTTGTTTAGTCAGTCTGTTAAGGAAACCTTAACTCATAGTGAGGAGGAAGGTAAGACTCTTTCCAAGGTAGGGATCAAGTTCTCTGCTCCCCAGCGGTCCTTCTCTAAGACCCAGAAGGGAAGTAAGAAACTTTGGTATTGGAGGACTCAGTGATAGGATCATAGGTGGATACTAGGCTAATGGCCCTGGAGCCCTTACAAGCCTAGCCAAGAGTTTATCCCCAAATAAGAAACTTCAGTCAGCACCTGTCACTACTGCCAATGAGGGACAAAGGTGGAACCCCTGGGCATATTTGTGGTTTCTCATCCACTCATCAAGGTTGTACTTGAAGAGGATCAGTGAGATGCTCTGTTTGACATGTATGGGAAGTCTATTCCAGAGACGGAGCAGCTTCTGGGAGACAGACCTGTCTTTCCAGCAGGTTTTGTTGATGTCACATATTAGATTTAGGCCTATCGACTGGGTAATGTGCAAGAAGTTAGACTTACAGATATGGACCATCTCTAGTAGGGCAGGGTCCGATATTGCATTGCAGGCGAGACATAGCTGACTTCTAAGCAGTCTGTATGATACCGAGTAAAGTGATAGTGATTTGAGCCTGTCTTGGAGGCCATGGATTCTCTTTGTGAGGTATTTCTGTGGCCTTTCCAGTTGGTGCAGGTGTTTGGAGAGGTACATACCAAATGGGGAGTTGTACTTAATTATAGGTCTAATGAGGGAGGAGTACAGAGAGGTAATAACCTCCTTTTTTCTGGATGCAATCCCTTTACTTATGATATGAACCAAGTAAAAGGCTGTTCTGACCACTGCCGCCACATGATGGTTGAATGTGAGATTGTTGTCAACCTCAATACCCAGGTCTCTCACCATGGGTTGCGTGCTGAGGGGGTTGCTGTTGATGTGATAATCAGTAGGGGCCGTGTTTTGCCTAATGGTATGATAATATATTTTTTTGCGTTTAACTTAAGGCCATTAATGTAAGGCCATGACTTTGGCACCAGTTATTTGTAGCTGTGAGACCCTCTTGCAATATGTTAACATCATTTGGAGAGTCGATGACAGCACCCAACTTACAGTCATCTGCAAACTTGGTCAGCCACAGGCCCTTTGTCTTTGCCTGGACCCCTGAGAAGTAGATGCCAAACAGTAAGGGTCCCAGGACAGATCCCTGGGGAGCACCACTAGTGACAGGTCTGCTGTTGGAGGTGGTTGTGCCTTTTTTGACCTTGTGGGTACTATCTGTGATCCACTTGACCACCCATCTGACGAGATGGGGATTAACACCAAGTTGTGTTAGCTTTTAGATGATGCCCAAGTGGTAGATTGTGTCATTGGCCTTGGCCAGGTCAAGGTAAGCTGTATGTACTAACTTTCCTTCATCCAGGGCCTTGGTGACAGTTTCAAAGAAGTCAGCTAGGTTCAGTAGGCAAGATCTGCCCCTGATGAATCTGAATTGGGTAGGGTCGAGTGTTTGGAGATTGCCTGTGTCCTTGTTATGAGATCCATAATAATATGCTCCATGGCTTTACAGATCAGACTTGTCAAGTTAATGAGGTGATAGTTTCCCAGGTCAATAGTGGCACCACCTTTGTGCAACCCTGATGACAATGGCAGTTCTCTCCCTGTTGGAATGAAGCCTGTAGTTAGGCTGTGGTTAAATAGGGTGCTCAATGACGAAGGTAGTTCTTGCTGGAGATGGTGCAGAATACAGCCTGGGATATTATCAGGTCCCATGGAAGCTCTGTTCTTCACCTTAGATAGGGCCTTAAACATTTGATCTATGGAGATGTGAGGTGTGGGACAAGTATCGGGGATATCGACTGGGCCTTTGGGGGGCAATAATGGTTTGAAGTTTGCGCTAAACCTTTCAGCTCGCAGGTTGGACAAGTCGGCAGGATCAGTGCAAGAGGTACAATTAAGTACAAATTCGGAACAAACTTGGGCTTTGCCATGGAGGTTCCTAACGTAACTGAAGAAGGACTTGTGGTTTCCCTTTGTTTCAGAGGTTAGTTTCAAGTCATAATTGGCTTTGGAGTTTTTAACTAGTGATCTAATTTGCTTGTTGAGGCAGAGGAGGGAGATTTTCCGATTTGGAATTTGTTCCTTTTTACCCTTGGACAACAGTTTTTCCTGTTGTTGTAAAGCCTGTTGATAGAGGCTGTCCACCAGATGGGTTTGTGTTTCCTTGAGGAGCAGGTTTTAGTTCTGTTGTGAATGGCTGAGTTCATGCAGTTGTAAAGGTGTTTGTATACTGCACTGGTGTACTGTTCAGCATAGTTGTCTGCATCCACTGAGGGGGGTGGTGGTGTGAAGCTATGGATCCCCTCCCTTAGGTGGGTGTAGTCAGCTTTTGAGAAGTGTTTAGCCTAGTTACAGCTGGGTAGGGGTTGGGTGGCATAGAAACTTTGAATGAGACAGACTGATGATCTCATCTCACCAGGGAAGAACATACTGTGGGAGTGGTGCAGTGGTCTCCCATGTTGGTGAGAACCAAGTCCAGTATGTTATGTCCCCTTTTGGGGGATAAGACCAGCTGGTCTACTGTGTTAGAGTTGATGAAGTCAAGGCATCATTGGGTGAGTGCATTAGTGCAGGAATAGTTCACCCAGTCTATAGTGGGGTAGTTGAAATCACCAAGGATAAGGGTGTTAGGGGGTACCTTGATGGAGTCAAGTAGGTCCAGGTAGGAGTAGTGGGTGTCCTGAGACATGGAGAGGGGTCTATAGCTGGCTGTAACTTGGATGGGTGTCTTACCAACTGTCATTTGCACCTGGAGTAATTCCAGTGAATCATGCTGATAAACCATTCTGGAGGTGTGCCTGTCTTTAATGAAGATAGAGACTCCACCACCCTTAGTCTTTCCGACCTCATTTTGGGGTCGGAAAGTGTGGCATGAGGTATAGCCTGGTAAGACAGGGATGCTCTCCGCAGCCCTGAACCAAGTTTCCGTGACGGCACAGACATCGGCATCTTCCAGTGTAAGGAGAGCCTCCAGTGAGTGCATTTTCAGATTAAGGCTCCTTGCACTGAGCAGCATGACCTTCAATTTGCTTTTTGACAGATCTTTCATGTTGGAAGATTTGTCTTTTGAAACATAGCCTAAAAAAGGCACAATGGGGAGTCAAGAGCCTTGGCCAAGATCATGAACCGCAGAGGTGACAGGTGGAGGCCCTCTCTGGCAGAGCATCGAGGCCTGTCAACCATGTCATCCCATGCAGACAGATACTGAATCCCCTTGGAAAGGCACCAGAAACTAAGCCAGTTGTTGAAGTCAATATTTTTTGTAGGTATTGTGGCATCTTTCTTGGTGAAGATAGGATGCTGCTCAGGGCTAGGGTCATACCTTCCTGGAGCACATACTCTGAGAGCTCAATCATGTCTGTCTTCATATAGTCCAGGGATGTACATCTCAAGTAATTCACACCAAAATGGACAGTGACAGAGTCATACTTGTACCTGTTGTGGAGAAACTTCAAGTGCATGCCTGATGTGATGGGTTCTAGCACCTGATAAACAGCTGACCGTGAACTTCTCGTTGTTGAGCCTGGTGAGGGTAACATCAGTGTTTCTCACTACTGAGTTGCCAATGACTAGTATGTTTGGTTTATTGTTATGCCTTATGGGCTGTGTTTGTGGGGTTCCACTTGAAACCATCAATGTTCAGAACATCGAAGGTTCAAAGTGGAAGTTCCAGATAAGTAAAAATGTTAACTTTTGGGTGTATATGCAGGGCAGCAAAGTGCCCTGCATGTTGCGTGTGTGTGTGCCATCTGAGTGTTGGCATTGCAGGTAGGGTACGGGAAATCTCCCATTTAGCGCTACCGCATATAGCGGTAAATGGGAGATTTCCCTTACCCACTGTAGTGCGATCTCGGAGTTGGAATATTAAAGTAGGGAGGGTGTGGGGGGCACAGCCCCCCACATGGGGGGTGCAGGGGGGCAAAGCCCCCTGCATAAAATAGTTGTTGAATGTTTATTTCTTTTTCTGTGGTTAACTTTAACTTTAAACCTTCGATGTTCTGAACATCGATTTTCTGGTCTCAATGATCAGAACTTCGATGTTCTGAACATTAGATGGTTTCAAGTGGAACCGTTTGTGAACACTGGTGTGTTGACTACTGTGTGCGATGTGATTGGCATTGCGTGTGGAATGTTTCTGAGTGTTTTGGAGATCTGTGTTGTTTAGGTAAGTTTTTGTTGAGGACCCCTACATAGGTGGGTGTGTGACTCTGTGATGTGGGTGGTGTGATGTTTGTGCTGGCAATCTCCTCTTTGTCAGGAGTACTGACTGTGGTGTGAGAGAGCATGGATTCCAACTTACTGATGTAGATACATATCTCGCAAGTAGAAGAATTATTGCTACACTGTCTCAGTATGGGAATTGTCCAGACATAGTGCTCTGAATACTTGGGTGGACTTAGGGAGAGCAATGTTTGATGAGGGTTTGTCCACAAAATTGGTAAATGTAAAATAACTGGCCTGAAGCACAAGTGCTAAAACCAAAACTAAGATGCTTAGATTAGCATGTACATTTAATCAGTCTACGAAAAAGCAGTAATACATGCAAATTCAGAGCACTTAAGAGCACACCGAACAGCAAACTAAGGTAATAAAGAAGGTAGAAGAGCAGCTGAATAAAGTATAAATACATTTTTTTTTGTTAGTGGAGAAGGATGGAATAGAGCAAGATTAAGAGACTACAGGGGTTGTCCTTCCCAAATGCTATCTGTACATAGTGGATAGAGCTTAAGAGATGGGACTGGTAGGAGAGTCTGAAATCAAAATATGATCTCACTGTACTCAGTTGAGTGAGCATATGAAATAGGCCCAGGAGAAGTGTACAAACACAAATTTACAGTAGGGGTGGGCAATTCCAAAACCACCAAGATTAATATCACAACAAGAACAGGGAGTGAGTGTGGGAAACTAGCTGGAGAGAGACAGAGATACCACAATATTCAATTAATATTCAATGAAACAAATAAATAAAATGCAGTACTAAGTGTGACAATGCAAGCGCAAAACAAAGTATACTTCAATCAGCTTGTACTTCAATGGATTGCAGGTAGATATAAGCCAGCCAAACAGCTCAGATATTGAGCAGAAATAAATACACAGATATGTGACTAACGTTTATAAGGCAAAGAGAAACCCTCTAGGCTAAGAGTTAAACACAGACTATCAAAGAAGTGAGACAACAACAACCCCCAATGAAACCAGGTTGGCTACACTTCTAGCAAGTTAATTGCAGAGAGAGAGAGAGAGAGAGAGAGACCACAATATTCAATTAATATTCAATTAAACAAATAAATAAAATGCAGTACTATCTGTCTTCCTTCCAGGATGCTCCCCAGGAATCCTCTTCTTTTAATCGGGTAGGGGATTCAATGGCAGACACCACCTCAGGGGCAGAAGGGGTTTGCAAAATCATGGCTCCCGGGAACCCTTCTCAGAGAAGTCCTTTTAATATTCCTTAAATGCTGCCCCGACTGTCCTGCCCTGGTGGCAGTCGGGGTCGACTCTCCCTTCACCCACTAGCCTGGGCAAGTCTCGCCACCATCAGTGGATGCTAAAAATTATTTCCAGGGGTTATTCCATTCCCTTTTCTCAGCCCCCTCCAGTTCGAAAATTTCTTTTGGACATTCCATCCCGCCAGAGGGAGTTGGCCTATATCGAGGTCCAAGACCTTCTTCAAAAAAAGAGCCTTCCAAGAGGTCCCAACAGGACGTGGGTCCGGAACTTACTCTTGCTTCTTTTTGGTGCCAGAAAGGACCGGGGACCTGTGTCCTATTTTTGACCTCAGGGTGTTGAATTTATCTGTCAAGAAATCCAAGTTCTGGATGGTCACTGTTCAGTCTGTTCTGCTTCTCTTGTACAAAGATGATTGGATGTGCTCAGTGGATCTCAAGGATGCAAACTATCTTTTTAAGATCGACATATGCTCCAGGAGACAGTTCAGCTTTCGGTTAGGGGCCAGTCATTACCAGTGCAGACCTCTGCCCTTCTGACTCACCACAGTCCTCCAGGTGTTTACCAAATGTGTGGTAGTGGTGGCAGCTCATTTTTGGCTGCAAGGGTTCCAGATCTTTCCATACCTGGACGATTGGCTTCTCATGGCTCCCATGAGGCATCTACTATCAATGGCCACCACTTATACCCTCAGTCTTTTCCAACATCAGGGTTTCACTGTGAATCTGCCCAAATCCAACCTTGTTCCATGACAGAATTTGGTGTTCATCGAAGTCTACCTGGACACAGTATGAGAAACTGCAGCACTGCCTCCCTGCAGGATTCATCTCATTCAAAGCCAGGTTACTGTCTTACTGTAGCTAAAATGCCCATTGAGTCCCTTGAGTCTCCAAGCATTCTGTAATGGCGACCATTCAGTTAGTTCCTCTCACCAGATATCACATGCTCCAATGGACCTTGGCAATCCAGTGGTCCATTCTGGTTCAACCCATGTCTGTGATGATAAAGTTGACTCAGGTTTGCAGGAATCACCTCGCTTGTTGGCTTCAGTCTCAGAACCTGTACCTAGGCAGGCCATTTTGTCTTCCCCTGCCAAAGGCCACAGTGACCACAGATGCTTCCCTGTTAGGGTGGGGGGTACACTTTCAGGGCAGGACAATTCAAGGTACATGGTCTCACACAAAGACCAAATTGCATATAAATGTCCTGGAGATGAGAGCAGTCCTTCTAACATTGCAAGCCTGTCAGGGTTGCCTCCCTCTGAGCACTATAGCAATTCAAGTGGACAACATGGCATTTGTTTGGTATATCAACAAGTCCTTTGTGCATAGAGGCCATGAGAGTGTGGGGATGGGTTATATCTTCCAGGTACTTTCTTGTTGCAACTTATATACCCGGGAGGTCCAACGTGTTAGCTGACAAACTCGGCAGGTCAATATTGAGTCCTCACGAGTGGTCCCTGAATCCATTAGTGGCAAGGATAATCTTCGACCATTGGGGTCAACCATGCTGCATTTGCTTCCCCAATCAACAACAAATGCAGCAATTACTTTGCCCTGATTCCCCCCCATCGAGGGAATCACCCAGGGACGCTCTCGCTCACGATTGGCCCTCGGGTCTCCTATATGCCTAACCTCCTATCCCTCTAATACCAAAGGTCTTACAAAAAGCTCATCACCTGAAGTCCTCTCTCATCCTTATTGGCCTTTTGGGCCTCGTCAGGTGTGGTTTCCTTTCCTAAGGTCTGTGATATCCACCCTGGATACTAGATCCCATTCCAGATCTCATTTCCCATCCCTGGGGGCTTCCACTTCCCAATCTCCAGACCCTTCATCTAATCGCATGGTTTCTCGGTTCCAGTAATCCTTTCACAGTCCAGGCTTCTTTCTCCAGTCAGAAGTATTATTTTGCTTTCTCAGAAACCATCTACAAAGAAGGTATATTCCAGTAAATGGAAAAGGATTTCCATTTGGGCCAGACAAAGGAATCTAGATCTCCTTTCAGTCCCCTCCTTTTTCAGGATGGGGTGAGTTTTTTGACCATTAAACTCCAGTTGGCAGCCATCTCTAATTTCCATGTCAACAATGAGCATACCTTTTCTTCCAAATTGTGTAAAGCTTTTCTGAAAGGAGTTTTTCTTCTTAGATCTCCCATTAAGGATCTGTCCCCTCCATGGGATTTGACTCTGATGCTGCAGTCCCTAACCCAGAACCCTTTTGAACAGGCGGGGTCATGTAACATTAAATTTCTTTCATCGAAGATGTCCTTTTTAGTAGCCATTACTTCTGCCAAGAGAGTTTCAGAACTTCAGTCTCTGTGCATTAAGCCACCATTCATGAGCTTTTATAAGGGTAGGGTGTCTCTTAGAACAAATCCCTCCTTTCCCTAAAGTGGCCTCTGAGACTAATCCCAGTCAGTCGATTCAACTACCTATCTTCTTCCCTAATTACTTTAATAAAAGGGAGTATATTTTGCATTGTCTAGATGTCGACAGACAATTGCGTATTTACTTAGAGGACTGAGGAGTTTAGAAAGTCGGACCAACTCTTTGTGGCTTTCTCTCAGAACAGAAAGGGCCAGGCTGTTTCCAAAGTGACTATTTCCAGGTAGGTTGCTGGTTGTATTGCTCACATTTATTATAGTAGCAGTTGGAACTGGCTAGACCGGTAAAGGCCCAATCAAGTAGGTTTTTTGCTACGTCTTCTGCCTTCTGGGCTAGACCCTCCTTGGATGATATTTGTGTTGCTGTGACTTGGTCTAATCCTCACACTTTCATTTCACATTACAAATTGGACTTAGTATCTAGGAACAGGGCTGCCTTTCATTTCTATGTCCTCTGGCATATCCTTCCTTGAGGCTACCCAGGGTACTGATAAGTTGGGGACTCTGACCCATTTGTGATGAATAGTGACACGGATAGCATCCAATAAAGAGTTATGTACTTACCGTAACTTGGCATCTGTGCTATCCAGTGTCATTATTCATCATGTTTCCGCCCTCCTTCTCCCTTCCTTGTGGGGGTTTTGGCAGGCTGGAGTGACTATGTTGAGGTATTTTTGAGTTTTGCAGTTTCCTCTGCATTTCCTTTGATGTAGAAAACTTGATCTGATGGTTAGAGGAAGCTGGAAATTATGGGAAGGGGAGGAGCTTGAGTTCTGGATCTGCCTGTTAGCTGACGGCTCAGGTTCGAGGCCGGATCCTAGACCCATTTGTGATGAATAATGACACTGGATAGCACAGATGCTAAGTTATGGTAAGTACGTGACTCTTTTTTTTTTTTTCTGCACAAAACCATTAGCTCTACAAACACCTGCACTAGGGACCTAAATCTACAGCAACAAATAATCAAGACTTGTTGAAGGGATAGGTTCCTAACTCAACACATTCATAGAATATGAATTAAGTTACAATCACAAGTCAAGCAAAGTGTTACTTTGTCTATCTTTAAGCTATTTTAATGATTGGATGGGTGAAGACAAACTTAACCTTAGTTATGTACAGACAGGCCTGCTCAATTGGGAGGTGAGCATTAAGTGTTTGCAAAGGGTAGCTGAAACTTTTAGTGTGTCTGCTGAGAGATGTATATGGCTAGGTATTTTATAGTACCAGTCATTTCTTGTGTAGGACTGTTCCTTTGTACCTCATTTTCTTTTCAGCTTTCTGCCCATTAACACTTTGTCTGGTAATTAATGGAGTCTAAGCACTGGGTTTATTCCTATATTCTAAAATTTTGAGATGACAATCTTCATAGGTTTTGCAGCCACTCATTCTCTTGAGGTTTTTCATTGTTTAAATGGTTCTGTTTAGTAGATGATTATATGGATTGGACATAATATGCTTGAATTAACACTCGTGCATAAATATCTTAGATGAGCCTGTAATGCTCGCTTGTTTTCTGGCTTTGGTATTTATACAGTTATTCTGACTTTCTGTATGTCAGATTTCAGTCACACTAGTACTACAGTATGATTCATGTTTCAGACACATGCCGTTGTTGATGTCATTTGTACAACAATAAATAATGGGTAATCTTCTTCTTTTAATCACTTTATTCAGGTCTTTTGAAATAGTGTAATTGTTCAGCTTTTTGCCTTACAGGAGTATCCATGTTACTCACCCATTTGTTTTGGGTCTACTTGCGTCTTAATGACACCTATGCTTTCCATTTGCTTCAGTTCTGGTGAGTTCTACTCCTGATAGTTACAAGTACCTTCTTAGCGGCATGTTTCTCTGGCATAGCATCAGGATTTATTTGGGTATGATAATCCCCTAACATACTTCCCAAGTACATAAATCTTCTGGATTTTTCAAGTAGTCTGGTCTAGAAATTAATGCTGTAGCTCTGTGCAGTATTAGAGATTTATCAATGACTGACTGTTACTGGAGACTTAGACCCTTTGCTTTCACGTTTTGAATTTATTTGCCATTAGTAGTTTAACACAAACCAAACAACACAAAGTTAGTTCTTTAAGTGATGTTGTGATTTGAAACTAGACTTTTTGCTTATTTTTATGATCACATTTTAATAACTTTTGACCAAGTTCTGTGAATATGGTAGCGATGTGCACATAGCTTTCTTTTATGTCTTTTATTTTAAACATCTTTATAAAATTATCCCTCACAACACAGACGCACATACATTAAAAAAAGAAAACGAACCACAGTAACATTTTTCATACTCCTTCATTATGTATTATATACATTTTCTTTTTAACCATTACTCACTCCAACATTAAGTAAATTGGTCAATTCCTGCCTTTCCTTAAACCTCACTCCTTCTGAACATTATTCTGCATGTATTGTTCCTACAACTTCCATTTATTTCTATGTCATTTGCTACTTTCTTTTTCTAAATATCCCACCTGTAGTTTATCTCATTTAAAATAGTCAGTATTTCAGTTGTATTTGGTTTAGATTTTGATTTCCATTTTCTAATTGCTTTTGGCAGCCAACAGCATTACAGTTAGTAAAGCTTTACTATGCATAGACTATACAGATCCTATGTTCTAGCTGAAAATAATCCTTTCATTGCTTAAAGTCAGTTGTTCCCCCAACATTTCTAACAGAATCCTCTGTAAGGTATTCTTAAAATCTGCCAGTTGTTAACAATCTAAGAAAACATGTTCCCAGTTGCATCTCTCTTTTTCTATCATGCCTTCAGCATTTGCTGTCTACCTGAGGAAATATTGATGAAGTCTGCTTGGGATATAAAAATATCCATGCAAATTATTGCAAACAAAAAATCTAAACCTTCTGGACCTTGTTGCACACTTGGGAACCGCACAGATGTCCTTCCATTGTTCCCTTGTAATTTGCCTTTCCAGTCTGTCTTCCCAATCTTTTCTAACCTCCTCTGCTTGATTCTTACAGTTGTCATGCTGTATTTTATATGCCCTGCTAATATTTCTTTTTAACAGCAAGCTTCTGTTCTAGAATCTACTAAAAACTCTTCCAGAGCTGCTTTTTTTCATTTCAGCCCCTGCTCCCTTCAGTTTGCTGATACCCTGACACCAGTCACTGTCGGGGAAGGCAGTCACTAACCTGCAGTCCAAACTTTTGCTTGGCCCCATCCAACTCTATGACCTTTCCCTCTCAGCATTTGCTCCTAGTACCTTGAAAAAGAGAAAAGCCCTGCAAGTAGGATCCACGTGCAAGGCAAAACAAACTATCAGTAACTGAAAAAATGCCAGCACAAAACTCAGTATATGTCAGCAACAAAATTGCGGCAACACTAAGGTAAAACTTAAGTGTTTTAATACATATTGAACAATTCAATAATCCAGACCGGTTTCAGCCTAACATGGCTTTCCTCAGTGGAACAAGAAAAGTACTTTATGTTTTACCTTAGTGTTGCTGCACTTTTGTTGCTGATATATACTGAGTTTTGTGCTGGCATTTTTTCAGTTACTCCTAGTACCTTGAACCCTTGGTTAGTTTTTCTCCAGTAAATTCCAGCACCCGCTTATCTTTTTTCTATACTCCAGTTTGCAGTTATCCCTATTGGCAAACTCTCCTTTCTCAATTCCCATTTTGGCTTAGTTCTTAAAATGCTTTCTGCAACATTATTAATATACGATTCTGTATAGTTGTTGTTATTCTCCTTAATAATCTGAATCCAAAATCATACTCTGTCTTTATTTCTTGAACTTTTCCCATTTTTCATCATCAGCATCCCTTTCCACTTTGATTTATAACATTCTGCTTATGTTGTTTTATATACATATAAATATATATATATATATATATATATATATATATATATATATATATATATATATACGTATATAAATAATTTTCTTGGGTGGCGAATTTTTGGCTAGGCTTATATAGGCCCTAGGGCCAATAGCCTAGTACCTACCTATGAACCTACCTATATATATATATATATATATATATATATATATATATATATATATATGTGAGACTTCACTGTCTAGCTGAAATGTATTAATTCACGTCATATAATCCTAAACTACCTTGTTCCCTGAGGAGGATCAACATGTTCTACTTAACTCTTGCCCTCTTCTCCTCCCAATTTAAATTCCTTTAACTGTTTATTAGCTATTGTCCACAACTTTTTTCTGTGGTTGATAAAAATATGCCTGACCTATATATAACAATACAGGGGCTTGTATTTTTCTATCCATATAAATAATCAAGTGCTTCCAGTTTCTCAGGTTTTGCATCATCTTTTGTTTAGTTTTTACCCGCTTATCTTTAGCTGCCATAACAGAATACCATTTTAATCCATGCTTCTAAATCTTATGTCCCCATAAATGTGGGTATTGCTGAACCATTTCATGTGTGGGTACATAGTTTACCGCTATAGTTTTGGTTTATATTCATTAATTTTATAACCAGATAAGACTTGAAACTGTCTCAGAATATTCCACAGTGCTGAAATCTCCTTTTCTGGATTTTTCAAGTGCAAAATACTATCATCTGGAAATAAAGCTAACTTTTCTTCATTACTGTACCAGTAATATCCTTGTGTTTGTGAGTCCTTTATTTTCTTCGCCAGTGGCCCTAAATATAAAACATTTAAGGGAAAAGAGGACACCCTTACCTGTTTCTTTTGTTCAAATACAGGTAGTGGGGGAGGAGCACTCCCACTGTAATTTTTGCCTCTGACCCTTCATATGTCCTCATAATTAACCTTATTATTTTATCAGGGAATGCAGATGCTTTCATTACCCTACTTTTAAAATCCCTGCTGACTATCAAATGCTTTCTCTGCATCATGACCCACCAGCAGTAACAGTATTTCTTACATTCTGCTTTCCTCTAGATCATCATAGTTCTGTTCATGTTTTCAAATGTTTCCCTCCTCTCCACAAAGCCACATTGATCCATATCTATCAGTTTTGGCAACACCTTTGTCATTTTGTTAGGTAATATAGAAGTAAACACCTTGTAATCATTGTTTAAAATTGAAATGAGTCTGTATGTAGACAAATGCATAATCATTCTTTACATCTCCTTATTCTCCCTCCTTCACTCACTTCATTACTTCTATCAGTTTCTCCCCCCTGGCTTTCTGTCTAAATATACCATAAGCCTGATTTTTCTCACTTTTTATTGCAATTCCTGTTTGTATTATACTAACTTAGCTTTAATTTCTCTATAAACAGGCTAAAATTTTCTTTAACTATTAAATCATTGTCATATAATTTGTATCTACTCTTAACCAATGTTTTCGTATTATGTCTATTTTATTTAACAAAAAACATATTCAATTATCATATATGACATAGGCAATCTTACATTTATATAAATGAAAAATAAACACCGACTCCACTTTAGTTGCAAACATGCAAACATTATGCATCACAGACACCACTGAAACAACTGTAGTTGCAAACATTATACATCACTTCTAATCTAACCAGTCATTGTCAGTTAAGATCATACAGCTCATTCACATTCTCCCTTGTTTTAAACCTCGTTCCTGCTCTGCATATATTGTTCCCACAATTCCTGCTTTTCCTTGTGTAGTTTGCTCCTTCCCTTTTCTAAATATCCAAATTCCAGTTGTTTTATCTCTGTTGTTATAGTCACTACTTTTAGTAAAGTTGGTTTAGACTTTGATTTCCATTTTCTAGTAATTGCTTTTTTGGTCGTCACCATAATTAGATTTAGCAAAGCTTTACTATGTCTAGGCAGTTCCAGTTCTGTATCATAGCTCAAAAAAAAAAATCTCCCCAGTCAATCCAATCTGCTCACTCAGCATCCCCAACAGAGCGTTCCGCATAGAATCTCTAAAGTCTGCCAACTCATTACACTCTAAAAAACTTCTCAACTGCCTCTTTCTTCCCTGTCACACCTCTAACATTTTCTGGCCACTTGAGGAAAGCTTCTTTGGATTCTACTTAGGGTATACAGATATCTAAGATCCTAAATCTTCTAGACTTTGTTGCATATTTGATATATATATATATATATATATATATATGTATATACACACACACTCCCCATTGTCTCTTTGTGAATTGCTTATCCAGTCTGTCTTCTCATCCTTTCTAAGCTTCTCGGATTGATTCTTATAGTTGTCATGCAATATTTTTTATGCTATACTAATTATTCCTTTTTTAACAGCGGCTTCTGTTCTAGATTCCATTAAAAACTCTACCAGTGCTGGTCTTTCATTTAAGACCCCCTATTTCTTTTTCTTTGCCTATACTCTGATATCAGTCCTTGATAGGGAAGGCATCACTAACTTGCAGTCCAAATAAATTCTTGACATCTTCCCATACAATTACCTTTTCCTTTCTAGCTATTTCCTCCCGATACCTTTGTTCCTTTGCCAGTTTTTTCCTTTAAATTCCAGCCCTCTCTTGCCTACTGTCTGCATCCCTAACTGCACTTATTCCTATCAGCAGAATCTTTTTTTTCCATTCCTGTGTTGGTTTGGTTCTTGAAATACTCCCTCCTGTTTTATGAATATAATATTCTGTATGGTTGTTGTTGTTCTCCTTAAGATTCTACATCCAAAATCCCAGTCTCTCCTTGTTTCTTGAGCTTTTCTCTGTATCATCATCATCATCATCGTCCCTTTCCACTTTGAATTATAGATCTGATGTCAATCTTCATTCATTCATGACAGATGGGTTTCGGTTCTGTCCTCGGAACTGACTCAGCCGATATAACAAGCTCTCGTTAGCCAGAAACTCTTGAGCGAAGGTTACCCATAGTGCCTCTCTCCTCATCTCTTCAGATCTTGTTTGCCGCGTAGAATTTCAAGACGTGTCAGGCTTGCTCTCAAGCTAAGTGTTATATTTTTCACAAAATTGTTCTAGTTTTTTTACTTCTATTCTTTCTAAAATCTCATTATTGATTTGTCTTGTATATATCTATATATATATTTATATATTTATATCCCTTTTTACTGTGTGAGTGCTTTTCCTTCTCCTTATTACCTTGTTGGTATTTCTTCGTACCATTGTTGGTACGGGCCCCTCCCTTCCCTTTACTTCTTGGTAATCTCAATACAATCATTGGTATTTTTCCCTTCCTTCTTTTTACCCTCTTGGATATACCTTTATTACTATTGTTGGTATTATTAAAAAAAAAAAAAAAGGCTTTTCCGTATTGTGTGTGTGTGTGTGTGTGTGTGTGTGTGTTTGACAATGGCTGACAAAAAATGTACCACTGGCTTTAAACCATGTGACAAATGTAGCAGGAAGATGCCAATTTCCAGTGGGCATCTCTCCTGCGTATACTGTTTAGGAGTTGCACACTTGCAGGTTCAACATCTGTAAGGGATTTAGTGCCCACACCCTAGTAGAGCGTAAAAATAAGTTAATTTTAAAGGGTCTGCTAAAAACCCCTTTCTTGGAGGCTTTATCTGAGGTGGAGTTTTCAAACCCTTCTAGGAAAGAGACAAAGAAGAGTAGTCATTCGGTCCCAACGTCTCCTTAGTCACAAGAACTGAATACTTCTAAAGCCCAGGTTCATACTGAACCGAAGAATGAACATGCCAAACTGACACCAACAACTGTATCGGCACCAGAGCCTAAAACTCCCTCTACGGTGTTGTCTTTGACTATGGAACTGACCACAACAATTCCCACGGAACCAACCCTTTCCATGGTGCCGGAGACCTTCTCGGCACCAATAATAGCTTCTCCCTTAAAATTGGTCACCCCTCCCCCCATTACAACCTTCAGGTCATTCGACCACGGTGCCAAAAGTCGAGACACTAGCCCAGAACCCAATACTCCCTGTCCATTGACCCCTTTGTTGGACAGCAGCTTAGTCCATTTCTTGACCAGCCATAATCTCCATATAGGATGTCCACTTGTTCCACCAGGAGCATTTTAGAGCTTGATGTAGTGAGACTTGCAGATCAACTCCTTGCAGCCAGATGCATCCCAACCCCATCTAAGACCTCCCTCCCAACCAGAGCCGAGGGTTTTTCTCCACAGACTCCAACCTGTATTCCTCCTTCAACCTCCCAGCAGGTCTTAGAGCCCTCGATGCCAAAGCTCCTCCTAGTGCCAGCTTCTTCGGTTCCATAGGTGGATCTTACATGGTTCCGGAACATACCCTGTGGACTACGGCTTAGTCAGAGCCGACCCACCCTTGAGACTGTGACTGGTCTTTTGGCACTGTGATCCCTAGTACGGCACCAATTTTTTTTTATGGTGCCATCTATGGTTCCGGTTTGTTTGACAGCTCCGAGTCCTCTCATGACTCCTTCCCTGGAGGTGGGCTTGTCGTAGCAGGGTGTGACCCCGGTTCTAAGGTTGTCTTTCTCAGTTCTGGGCACCCATCCCTCTTCAAGCAGGCCTGCCTTCCAGGTTATGGAGAGGGCACTTGCCTTAGCAGGTTCATAGTGGCTGCTTCGGCTCCAGAATATTATATATATATATATATATATATATATATATATATATATATATATGTGTGTGTGTGTGTGTGTGTTCTCTGGATCACAGCTGCCACAGTCCACTACACTGGGGCAATGGGCACAGGAGCAGTATGATACCCTATGGCAGGGTACCCTCCCTTCAGAGTCCTCTTCAGACCTTCCCCCCTGATGATCCACCTTGTAAGAGATCATGGAAGAGAAGGCACATTGATTCACCCGAGGAATCTCTCACCAAAATGCAGATTACAATGGGTCCCGCGGTCGCCCCCTGAAGATGTCTCCTTTGGAGACATTCTAGACATATTAAAATAGAGGGGTGACTGGAAGCCCACCAACCCTTCCTCAGAGGAATCTGTATTCTCTCAGGTTTTCCGTGCTCAACGCTCTACTTCCTGGAAGGCCCCTGACACCATTGAGCCAATCCCTTGGAGACCAGATAAAATACCCCCCCACCCTTCGAGGATCACCCCCCCCCCCAGTCCAAAGGCTTGGCAGTAAATGCTATGGTGGGTTTACTATCAGTTGTGCGAATGACAAGCTGTATGCTGCCGAAAATCAGATTGTTGTTTGCACAAGTGCATTCACACAAGTGTGTTCACCAAACTGTATGGAAATCGCAGTACAGTCGGTATTGGAAATTCATCCATATCCCCACTGTAGTGTGATCTCGGAGTTGGACTGTATTATTAGCAGGAGGTGTGGAGGGCACAGCAGTTTGATTTACATCAGCTCATGTACGGATATCACATGATGTTTTCTGTGACAGTGTCGACTCAAATGTGTAGATCATTTGGGTCGACATTCTGTAGGAGTCGAGATTCCGGGTTCGGTGGTTTATTTCGGTATTGCGAATGGCAAATGTTTTGCCTTTCTCAGTATTGATATCAAACCGCTATGGCAGTGGCGGCGGCCACAAAGAAAAAACTTGCAGTGGAGAGTCCTACTGTCCATCCTCCAAAGAGTCTTGGATGTTAGACAATTAGGGAAGTGGGTTTATGCTTCAACGACCTTGGCCATATGGTCGTTGAATTATTTGGCAGATTTTACCCATCTTCAAAGGGACCTGATCTCAGAACTTTCAGGAACCTTAGCAGGAGCAGTGTCTGATGAGTTACACGAGAAAGTTCCCTCCCAGCTTGCCACACTGGAGTCAATATCTAATTCATCCATGCGGTTGATTGCCCATACAAATGAAGGGGTGGCCAGAGCAGCTGGTGCAGGCGTTGTCGTGAGACGTCACACCTGGATGCGCTTGTGTGACTTTGCGGTCCCCTTCAAGTCTTCCTTCATCAACGCTCCTGTTGACACTTCCTCTCTATTTGATCCAAAAGTTAAAGACACGTTAGCCAGGTGTGAGAAGGATGGCAAGACCTTGTCTGCTGTGGGCGTGTTTTTTCCAGCTCCCCAAAGATCCTACACCAGGAATCAGAGAAGTGGAAAGATGTCGCTCAGGAAATTCCAAGGGCCTTTTCATGACACATGTGGCAAGTTTCCCCCCGGGCAGAGGGGGAAATTCATCATGAAGAAACCCCCCCCCCATGGCAGAGGAGAGCAGCGTAACCAGGGCTCCAGAGATTCCTTCTCTGGGCAGCCCTACCATCACTTCTGAAGAGTGGCTCAACTGCTTGCTTCTGGAAGCAGTTGGGGCATGATTCTCTCTGCACCGTTTAGCCTGGCATTCAATAACTTCAAATTCCTGGGTGCAGACGATAATTACCAGAGGTTACCACATTCCCTTCGATCTTTATCCGATGCCGCAAAGGTGAATCCCCAATGTTCCACCCAGTCAGAGGGACACAGCAGCGCAAGAAATTCAAAAGCTGCTTGAAAGAAGAGTCACCCAAACAGTCCGACCAGACCAAGTAGAATCTGGATTTTACTCAAGGTTCTTTTTAGTGCCAAAAAGACAGGAGACTGGAGGCCAGTTTTAGACCTCAGCATCCTAAACAAGTTTGTCAAACAGACCAAATTCCAGATGGTCATGGTTTAGTCTATCCTTCCGTTTCTGAAAAAAGACTATTGGATGTGCTGTATAGATCTCCAGGATACGTATTACAATATAAAAATGGACAAATGCTCCAGAAGATATCTCCGCTTCTGGCTAAGAGACAGTCATTACCACTTTCGAGCACTGCTCTTTGGTTTCTCCACAGCCCCCAGAGTGTTCACCAAATGTATGGCAGTAATAACAGTTCACTTGAGACTGCAGGGATTCCAGGTGTTTCCATATCTAGATGATTGGCTCCTTACCGCTCCCACCAAGTATCTACTTCTCATCTTGTACTCTACCCTAAGCTGGCATGTCTGTTAGGTATCTCAATAAACAAAGAGAAGTTTAAACTAGTACCTACTCAGAGCTTAGAATTCATAGAAGCAACATTCGACACGAGGTCCTGTCTTGTCACTATTCCTCACCACAGAATACAAGGGCTAAGATCTCAGCTCCAAGTGATACTGTCTCAAGACAAAGTCCCAGCTCGTTTAGTCCTTCAACTGCTAGGGTCAATGACAGCAACAATTACCATAGTTCCCCTAGCCAGCCTCCATATGAGGCTACTAAAATGGCTCCTAGCGTCACAGTAGTCCCTATTAACACATCCTATGTCCCATTAAATCCACATAAACTATTGCAAGCAGGATCTAAATTGGTGGATGAAGTCAGAAAAGGAGTTATGGAGTAGTCCCTTCTCACCTCCTCAGCCCAAGGCTGTTGTGACCACGGACCCATCCCTGATGGGGGGGGCATTTTCAGGGAAAGACTATCCAAGGCACTTGGTCCCCCTTAGAGGTCATTTAGCATATCAACATCCTAGAACTGAGGGCAGTGCTTCTGGCGTTGCAAGCATTCAAATCTGCCCTCCTATTGGGGATAATTGCTATCCATATGGACAACATGTTGGTCATTTGGCATATCAACAAACGGGTGGAAACCAGATCCTACCCATTATGTCATGAAGCCATGAGAGTATGGCAATGGGCAATGGCCTCCAACCACTTTCTGTTAGTTAGCAATGCACATTCCCAGGAATTCTGAAGTGATCGCGGATGAACAGAGCAGATGCATTCTCCTCCCTCATGAGTGGTCTCTCAATCCCAAGGTAGCAACGGAGATTTTTCATCGCTGGGGTCAACCTTGCTGCGATCTATTTGCATCTCCCATCAACCACAAATGCAACAGCTACTTTGCCCTAATGCCCCTTCAAGGGGGAGTTCCAGAGAGATGCTCTTGCACCAGATTAGCCCCTGGAACTGCTTTATGCCTTCCCTCCCTTTCCTCTGATTCCACAATTTTTAAAGAAAGCACATCAGTTGAGAAGCAAAGTAATCCTCATTGGTCCCACCAAGTCTGGTTTCCCTTCCTGTGGCCTCATCTAGTTCACCGCCCGTGGACTCTGGACCCGACTCCAGGATTACTGTCACATCTACAGGGGATGGGCCATCCAAATCTATCAAGCCTCAAGCTGACAGCTTGGTATCTCCACTTCCAGTAATTCCCAGGCAAAATAGTTTATCGTGTGAACAAAAATACTCCTGGCTTTCCATAAACCATCCACCAGGAAAATTTATTATACTAAGTGGAACAGATTTATGTTTTGGTCTCGAGAAAAAGGACTTGACCCCTTTTCAGCTCCGATTAATACAAAGCCTCCATTTTCTCAGTTTTTGTATTGTCTTCTGTTTAGTCTCTTCCCCCATATGCTTAGCTGCCACAACAGAATCATTTCTAATCTGTACTGCTAAATACTTCATTTTATCATGTCCCCGTAAATATGGATATTTTGGACTAATTCATATGAGGGCACATAATTTACCACTATCACCTTTGTTTTAGCTTCATTAATTTTGTATCCTGAAAATATATGAAACTTGTCTTAAAATGTTCCATAAAACTGTAATGTCCTTTTTCTGGTTTTGTCATGTATAAAATAATATCATCTGCAAATAGAGACAGCTTTTCTTAACTGCCATACCAGTTATAGCCTTGAATTTCTGAGCCCTTTGTTTTCTTTGCCAATGGTTGTAAATACAATGCAAATAACAAAGGGGAAAAAAAACACCCCTTCCTGGTTCCTCTACTCAAGCAGAAATTATCAGAGAGGACCCCACCCACTTTAATTTTTGTCTCTGATCCCTCATACATACCCCTAATCAATCTTATAATTGTAGCAGGGAAAGCAAACATTTCCATTGCCCCACGCATGAAATCCTAGTCTCAACTCTATCAAACTTAGCATCCAAGTGCTCCAGATTATACGAAATGCTCTACATTTAATGATGAACGAAGCCACTGTTCCGCTGTTCCACATGGAACAGCTGTGGCTCTGCTATATGGATTCTGGTATGTGTAGTCTACTTAATGCCGAAAATGTGATAAGAGACCTTGGGACACAGGTGGACAGTAGTCTCTCCTTTGATAATCACATTGCCACAGTGGTCAGGAAATCCTTCTACGTGGCTCATCTCATCACAAAAGGATTCTCATCCAGAAAAAAAGAGGTCATTGTTCCCCTCTACTCATCACTCATTAGACCCATTATAGACTACAATGCCCCTTTTGGTATGTACCTCACAAGACATCTACAACAACTGGAAAGACCACAGAAATACCTCACAAAGAGGATTACTGGCCTCAAACAGATGCCCTATGCAGACCGTCTCAAAAAACTACAGCTTTACTCCATCGCATATCGCCTACTCGGGAGATCTCTGCCTAACATACAAAGCTATGTCAAACCCAGAACTGTTGGACATGCTCCACTTAAAGAAATCCCAATCCCTCCGAGCTACACGCTCTAGGGACCTTAACCTTGTCACCACAATAAACAGAACATGCTGGAGGGATAGATTCCTGTCCCAGAGACTTCCCATACTCTGGAACAGACTACCTATCTATGTCAAACAGAGCCCCTCATTAGCACTCTTCAAGAAAAATCTTGATGATTGGATGGGAAATGGGAAATTCACCCCGGGGATCACTTCTGTGGCTCTGCTCGACAGGGGCACAGGAAAATAATTTTCTTCGGTGGCGAAAGCCAGGGTACATTTTATGGCTAGGCTTGTATGGGCCCTAGGGCCGATAGCCTAGTACCTACCTATGAACCTATGTACCGCAATTACTGACAATCTGCATCGCGATATATAAACCAATGCTGCCCTTCCTATATAAACAAGCACAGCACTATAGTCGGAGATTTAAGGTACACCTTCACTGTAGATTCATTTTCATAAAACATTGTTGCACACATACAAGGTCATCATACTACAGTGTTGGAGCCCTTTTGATATGCCTCATGGTTTTCCTCTACCCCACTTGTGCAAAAATGCAAATATGGGAAACGTATGTACCAATTGTGAATATTTGCTCGGATACAATGCCTGCTGCAAGCCTCCTGGCTTCTGTTGAGTGAAACAGTTATAACTCCCTCCTCCCTCCCAGAGAAGATGCATAATCTTTATATAAGCAGTATGCTATTACTGTAAACAGTTTCAGAAAACAGCCAAGAGAGCTGAGTCTGTTATATAGCACCTTTTGATGGGGCCATAGCCGTTGATAGCAGTGGGGGGTAGTTTCACTTTGATATTCTGTGTTTTGGCCTAGGGGCTATCCTGCCTTATATAAGTGGTGCATTTTGTTTTTTTTTCTGCTAGATACTTGACCTTTGGCCGGCTAAGGTCTACTTGCAATCAACTGGACGTATAGGTGAATTTGACTACACTTTTGTCTGCACTTTTTCATATAGTATTGCATTTTATTTATTTTTGTTTCTCACTGAATATTAATTGAACTGAACATTGTGGTTCTGTCTCTACAGTTAGTTTCCACCCCCTCCCTGTTACTGTTTTGGTGTTAATCTTCGTGGCTTTGAAATTGCATACCCCTCTTGTAAATTTGTATTTGGATACTCCTTCTGGGCCCATCTCATTTGCTCACTCAACTGAGTACATTAAGATCATATTCTGATTTCAGGCATTCCTACTGTGTACAAAGAGAGCATTTGGGAAGGAAAAAGGTTCTAAGCTTGTTTTCTGCTTTTCCTGTAAGTAATACAGATTTGCTGTATCCAGGACTATTTGTGAGCTTCTGAGCCCCCAAGCCTTTCTGTATTGGAGGGAAGCCTTCTAGCTTAATTTTGTTTCTTAAAACTAGCCAGTTTTTTTAGTTTCAGCACTGAAATCTGGTTCTTTCAGCTCAGCACTTGTTCAGAACTGGTTGTAAGCACTAAATAAGCTACAAATTACTACAGCACTCAGCTTTCCTCAGTTGTCTAGTGGAAAGCAGTTATCAATACTTAATAAATAAGCACCTATCCAGGCATGTCTAAGGGTCAACTCCCAGTGTTTTCTCCTGTCTACCTGATGAATCTGGGCATCTTGGGGCAGTGTAGCAATTGCCTCATGTACATAGACAACCCTCTCTTCCTACCACCCAACACTACAACCTGTGAGAGATGCACTTATATAGCCAAACTGGAAGCAAAGCTCTCTTCACCCAAGACTGGACTAGACAGTCAGGAGGAGAAGGTAAACACTTGCACCACACCACACTCGTCACATAGTCCCTCAAAACCTACACCACCAAAACACATACATAGAAATACAAAACACACACCTACATTCGCAGAGGCTCTCAATAAAAACCTGCCCAGGCAACAGGGACCTCCAAAGCAGAAACACAAGCAAACCCCACCCCCCCAACACAACCCAAATGACACATAGCCCAGAAACTCAGTGTGCCACTCAACCACAGCCCATAAGGCATAACAACGTACCCAACACTCTAGTCATAGGTGACTCTGTAGTCAGGCACACTGATGTTCCACTCACCAGGCTAAACAAGGAGAAAGTTACTGTCAGCTGTCTGTAGGGTGCCAGGATCTGCCACATAATGCACGCACTCATGTCACTCCACAACAAGTACAAATATGACTCTCATTGTCCATGTTGGTGTGAATGACCTGAGACGTGCCTCCCTGGACTACATGAAAAGAGACATGGAGGAGCTCTCCGATCTTGTAGCCCAGGCAGGTATGACCCTAGCCCTGAGTAGCATCCTGACATCACCCAGAATGATACCACAGTACAAGGACAAAATGATTGACTTCAACAGTTGGCTAAGCTTCTGGTGTCATTCTAAGGGGATCCAGTATTTGTCTGCCTGGGATGACATGATCAACAGACCACGATGCTTTGCCAGAGATGACCTGCACCTGTCGCCCTTGGGATTCCGGATACTGGTTAAGGCTCTTGCCCACCCCTATAGTGCCTTTTTTAGGGAAGGTTCAAATGACAAATTCACCACCGTAACAGGTACAAGCAAGCAAGCAAAATCTGAGGGTAATGCTAGAAGTCTAAACCTCAAAATGCACTCACTCGAGGCACTCCTTAAAATGGAGAACTTCGACATCTGTGCAGTGACTGAGACCTGGTTCAAAGCTCCAGAGAGCACCCCTGCATTATCAGGCTATAATTCATACCACACCTTTCGGCCACCTAACCCAGACTGAAGCACTAAAGGTGGAGGCGTGTCCATATTCATTAAGGATATCCACACCTCCAGGCTAGTTGCACAGCATAATGCATCAGAGAATATCTAAGTGCAACTAACTCTGGGCAAGACCGCAGTCCAAATTGTAGCTTGCTACATACCCCCCCCCCCACCATGCCCCAGGATTCCCACTCCTCATTTCTTGATGCACTGGAAAATATTAGTGTAGAACCCAACACCCTAATAATGGGCGATTTCAACTACCCCACCATTAACTGGAAAAACTACTCATGTTCCAAATCTTTTGCTCAATGTTTTCTGGAATTCATAAATTCCAACGCCTTGGATCAACTTATTCATACCCCCACCAGGGGCAGCAATATCCTAGACCTAGTCATTACCAACATGGGCGACCGGTGTTCCACATCAGAGGTCAATTCCCCGGTCAGATCAGACCACAAGCTAATCACCCTAGACATCCACACCTCCCCACCTCCCATTAGGGAAACCACCGTAAAAAACTTCTCCAAAGCCAACTTCACACTTCTTAAGACAGAAGTGGCAAACGTCATGACACCAATGCAGACAGACAATAGACGTACGACTGCTGAATCCTACACAAATGCACTTACATGAGTGCAGGGATCGTGCTATCCCTAACAGAACCAAGATGCTATCCTCCAAAAAAAGGAAGCCAATCTGGTGGTCCTCTGCCATAAACAAACTCTACAACAGAAGAAAGAAACTGTTGCAAAAAAGAGTAAAATCCCTTGATGGGAGGAACTCCCTGGTCAGCCCCAGTAAGAAGCTGAGATCCCTCATAAAATCCTCCAAAGCTACTTATGAAAACAAAATTGCCACTGACTCTAAAGACAACCACAAAGCATTCTATAGCTATGTCAAGAATCACAATGGCAACACTCAGATCTGCTCTGAATTACAGCACAACGGCACTAAATATACAGAACCAACTGATATTCCCAACATCCTGGCAGATAGGTTCAGTGCTAACTTTACCCCCCCCCTCCCCCTAGAGGGCCCATCTCTATACTGGAAGAATGCAAAGTTCCTGTAATCACAGCTGCACAGGTAAAAAACACACTCTCCAAAGCCAAAAACACAGCATCCATGGGAACTGACAATATCCCAGGCTGCATTCTACACGAACTACAGAACAAACTGGCACCCCACCTAAGTACCATGTTTAATCATTGCCTCACCTCATGCTTTGTGCCCACTGAATGGCACACATCGACAGTTATCCCACTCCACAAAGAGGGAGCAATGACAGACCCTGGGAACTACCGCCCCATTAGCCTGACGAGCCTTGTCTGCAAGGCCATGGAACGTATCATCATGGAACTCATAAACAAAGACATTGGTAATCTCCAAACTCTGGACCCCACCCAGTTCGGGTTTGTAAAAGGCAGATCATTTCTCCTAAACCTGATAGACTTTTTTGAAACGGTCACCAAAGCCATACATGAGGGTAAGGTGGGTTCATACAGCCTATCTAGATCTCGCCAAAGCTTTCAACATCATTCCCCATAAACTCACTAAACTAGGTATAAATCCCTATGTCACAAGATGGGTTGCCAACTGGCTCACGAACAGAACCCACACTGTGAAAGTAGCAGACTCCAAATCCAACTTCAGAACAGTGATGTGGAGTACCACAGCATTCAGTCCTGGGTCCTCTCCTGTATGGTATCTACTTCTCTAAAGTACAGGCTAACACAGAAGGTCTTTGGTTAATGAAGTTTGCAGATGACTGCAAACTAGGAGCCATAATCGAAACTCCTAACGATGTGGACATCCTACAAAAAGGCCTCACTGAGACAGATGCCTGGGTGTCAAAGCCATGGCCTGAAGCTCAATGCCAAAAAGTGCACTGTCATCCCCTTTTGTAAAAACTCTGTACCCATGAACTACCACATAGGTGGTAGTCTACTTAACACCGAAAGTGTGATAAGAGACTTTGGGACACAGGTGGACAGTAGTCTCTCCTTTGATAATCACATCGCCACAATGGTCAGGAAATCCTTCTATGTGGCAAACCTCATCACAAAAGGTTTCTCATCCAGAAAAAAAGAGGTCATTGTTCCCCTCTACTCATTAGATCCATTATAGAGTACAACTCCCCTTTTGGTATGTACCTTACAAGACATCTACAACAACTGAAAAGGCCACAGAAATACCTCACAAAGAGGATTACTGGCCTCAAACAGATGCCCTACGCACACCATCTAAAAAAAACTCCAGCTTTACTCCGTCACATATTGCCTACTCAGAGGCGATCCCTGCCTAACATGCAAAGCTATGTCAAACCCAGAGCTGTTGGACATGCTCCACTTAAAGAAGTCCTAATCCCTCTGAGCTTACATGCTGTAGGGACCTAAACCTTGTCACCACAATAAACAGAACATGCTGGAGGGATAGATTCCTGTCCCAGAGACTTCCCATACTGTGGAACAGACTACCTATCTATGTCAAACAGAGCTCCTCATTAGCCCTCTTCAAGAAAAATCTTGATGACTGGACGGGAAATAGGAAATTCACCCTGGGAATCACTTCTGTGGCTCTGCTCGACAGGTGGCTCTTGTGACATATAAATTTCTGAAATATTCTTAATACAAGATCTCTTGTTATCTTCCTTAATGTAGGCTCCCTAAACTTCGTAACAGCCCTTTCCACTTTCTGTTGCCTGTGTTGTTGTGCTAAAAGTCTTTGTGTTGCAGAATTATTATCAAAAAACATTTAACAGCAGTCTGTCTAAACTCATGCATGTTATCAAGGTAATCCCTTATTTTCTGTTTAGCATTCTGCAGTTGCTCCTTTTCTTGTTCTGAGACATTCCCCCCATTTTGCAATAATTTTAACATTTGGCAGTCCCTTTAAATAATAATTATTATTTCTTAACTATATCTCCCTTTCCTTTATTTCCACATTAGCTTTAAACTCCACTTTAATTGTATCCCACTCCCTAGCTATATTTATAGAAGCAAGTTCTATTTTCTGTAATAGCTCCTGAATTGTTTCCAAAACCCATTCTTGAATTTTTTTTTCAGCAAATAGGTGGGAAAGTGCCAGTGTCTTATTTTTATTTCATTAACTTGTGTTTTTATTTTAGTTATTATTGATGCATGAACTGAAGTAGTTATTGGGTGCATTTCAAGATCTTGAGTTAAATGGAGGATAACAGATTTTATAAGTTATTTACCATGGATGACATAAAAAGAGCATATGATTTATGGAACACTAATCTCACCACATTATGGGAAGAAAAACATTACTGAAAATCTGTATAATTATTTATGGAGCCCATGCCCACATTTACCTTACTTTTTTGGAATACCAAAGCCACACAAGAACAGAGAAGACTCACCTTATAGACTGGTGGTAGCAAGTGGAGGTTCCCTTACTGAAGCCACAGCCAGTTATCATGATTACTTGCTGAAACCTTTACTAGAAAAGAATAACTCATACATAAAGAGATTCAATGGATTTTTTGAGGAAAATAAAAAACAGTATTTTATTAACTATCGACATGGAATCCTTGTGCACAGTGCTTCCTCACAATTATTGTATAACAGCAGCTATGGAATCTTTTAAGAAACATAATCAACGTACACAGGCACAACTGTGAAAGTTAAGCAAGCTCATTAATCTTGTACAAGACTTCAATTTCTTTACCTTCAATGGCAAACAGTACAAACAAAAAACTGGTATAGCAATGGGGGCTGCCATGGCTCCCAGCATAGCTAACATAGCCCTGGGCAAGTGGGAGGAGGTCTTTGTGTTAACACAGACTGCATGCAGTATATCACATGCTATTTACTTTATATTAATGACATCTTTATTGTGTGGGAAGGTGACACCTTGCAGCTTGGACATTTTATCACTTACCTCAATCAAGCATCCCCCTTCCGGAAGTTTACCTCTTCCCATAGCTATTCTTTATCCACTTTCTTAGATATACAGATTTCCAAGGACACCAACAATAACAGAATCACCACTGATCTATTCAGAAAACCAGCAAGGGTTAACTTGTTACTCCACAGGAGAAGTTTGAGAAACCTGAACAGATTAGAGAATGATTTTCTAGTGAGAGGCTGTGAAAGTCAGATTATAGAACTGAAAAGGACTGAAGCACCTTCACTCAACCTCCCCAGTAGGAGAATGTTAAGAAGTTCCACAGAGAATAACAAATGCAAAAATACCTACATCCTGACATACAATTTGGATTATCACATATCAAAAAATGTTATTAAAGAAAACTGGGCCATTGTCACAGGAAACCCTTTTCTGATTAACATTGTAGGTGAAGCCCCATCCTTTGTTTGCAGGAAGGCCAGGAACATTAGAAGTTTTGTTGAATTTAAACCTAGACTATATGAGAGAAACACTAAAAGATATGGAGCTAATTGTACATTTTGTATATTTATACAGCAAGGTGATAGTTTTTATTGCCCTGATTTAAAGAAAATCATTAAGACCAGTCCAGGGGGTGACTGTAACACTACAAAAAGAATTTACAGGGCACAGTACAGTGAATGTGATGCATTTTTTGTGGGCAAGACTGTAAATAAACTTAAGTGTAGGATTTCGTGTCATCTGTCAGCAATCCACTCTGGATGTAAAAATAATACACTAGCCTAACACCTTACTCTTCATAAAAGACGCACAGTTTTTAAGTTTTAGATACTGGATTGCATAGACATGCGTGATCTTGAAGGAGACTTCTCGAATACGCTGGAGAAACGTGAACTCGTGTGGCAGTTAAAGCTGACTAAACTACTAATGTTCACTAAAAAGTGTACTGGAACTTAGAAAATTGCCACATTGTTTACATGACTAATTTTATTTTATTTTATTCTTCCAGTTGGTTTTAAATAGCGTGTTAAATCAGTTTTAATTTAAGTGTATATTTTGTTTTCCATTAGCATACATTTTTTTCTTTTTCTTATTCTTGTCTCCACTTTTTTCAAAATTATGTGTAATAACTATACTAGCTAATTATACAATAATATTTTTGTAGATAGTTTTTAGGATTCTAGTACACAGACCTGAAGAAGTCTAGAATCTTTGTTAACAATAGGTTATGGAAATAGCATATGAATCCAGTAAGAAAGAGGTCATTGTCTCCCTCTACTCTTCCCTCATTAGGCCAGTCATCGAATACAATGTCCCATTTGGCATGTACTTCACTAGACACCTGCAACAACTAGAGAGGCCACAAAAGTACCTCACAAAGAGGATCATAGGCCTTAAACACTTGTCCTGTATGGACAGACTCAAAAAACTCCAACTATTCTCTGTCTCATATTGCCTACTTAGAGGCGATATCTGCTTGACTTAATGTCTGATCCAGCTCTGTTAGAAATGCTACCTCTAAAGAAATCCCAATCCCTCCACACCATACGCACCAGAGACCTCAACTTCATTACCACAATCAACAGAACAAGCTGAAGGGACCGGTTCATAACCCAGAGACTGCCCATTCATGTCAAACATAGCACCTCACTGGCCCTCTTCAAGAGAACTCTTGATGAGTGTATAGGAAATAGAAAATTCACCCCGGGGATTACTCCAGTGGCTCTACTCGACAGAGGCACTGGGATCTAAGGTTGGGTGGCACACTGCCAAGGTAATCGTATGGGCTAGGCTTGTAAAAGCTCCAGGGCCACTAGCCTAGTACGTTCCTATGAACCTGTAATTTTTGCAATGGATTTTTTTGCATGCAAAGTGTATATGTATATATTTATGTATATTTTTAGATTGCCAAATGGTCTAATATATTTCCAGCTATGTAGTATATTTTCTTGGATAAAATCACAGACTTAATAATCTGGTTAAATATGAGGTATCACATCATTATTAATTTTATTTAAAGTACAAAAGGGTTATATTATCATGACAGCTACTAAGTAGGGCAGGACCAGCTCAAATGTCATACTGATGTGGACAAAGTATCAGATGGTATAATAATAAAAGGAAATCTTGGGATAAGGAATTGTTAGATATTCAAAGTAAATTAGACTCTTATAAACATAATAATAAAGAAAATATTATGGACAAGAAAGTTATTGAAGAAATAAACAAACTAAATGAGAAATACAAAGAAATTTTAACTCATAAAGTTAAAATAACTTTAGAGAAATACAAGTTTTTGTCTTATTCAATAAGCCCCAAATACTTACATAGACTTAAAAATAAAACAAAAAGATTGAATAAACAAAACCATATCAAAGAAATATTTTCTCTAAGGAAAAAGAAGAATGTTTCTAGTATACCAGAAATACTGGATGAATTTAGAAATCACTTTCACAAGATTAACCATAACAACATTAACATGGAACCTAAAGATAAAATAAAGGAGTTTATAACCACAAACATGAATAAAAAGCTTAATAAACAACAGATTAAACTATTGGACAAGAGCATTTCATGTACAGAAGTTATTACACAAATAAATAAGCTTAAATCAAACAAAGCACCGGGTAATGATGGTATTATACCAGAGATATATAAAATCCTTTCTAAAACTACATATTCATTAATACATAAGGTTTTTATTTTGGCCCAAACTGAGTTAATAACCCCCCCATCTTGGCAATATACATTTATTTCACCAATTTTAAAACCTAATAAAGATCCAACTAGATGTTCTTCATATCGACCCATCTCATTACTTAATGTTGATTATAAAATGTTTATGAGTATTTTTGCTGATAGATTGAAGACAATCATCCCCGGCATTATAGATATAGATCAGACGGGCTTCATTGTAAATAGAAATGCTTTTGATAATATAAGAAGAACTTTAACATTAATTGATTTTGCAAATAGAAAAAAGAAAGATTTAACACTTATTAGTCTTGATATAGGTTCAGCATTTGATTCAGTAAGTTGGGACTATCTGTTTACCTTACTGAAATGCACAAACTTCTCTGATGCATTTGTAAATTTAATTGAGCATTTATACAAAGGAACGCTGGCTTATATTAAGGTAGGAACATATGTTTCACAAAAATACCCATTCTTAAAGGTACAAAGCAAGGATGTCCACTTTCTCCACTATTATTCACTTTAGTAATGGAGCCTTGGGCTAATTTGATTAGAAACAGTACTGACATAGAGGGTTTTGAAATAGACGAAAATACAACATCAAAAATTCAACTTTTTGCAGATGATGTTCTAATTACATCAGCAGGATCTAATTCTTCTATGCAGTCTTTATTTGATAAAATGATGAATTTTAAAAGTATTTCTGGTTTAATATTCAATGAAGAAAAACTAAAATACTACCTATATATACACGAAAAAATATTCTCATTAGTGATTTTACTAAATATGTACCCAATTCAGGTCAGATAACTTATTTAGGTATAATACTATCTAAAGATATTAAATCTATTACATATAATAACTATAATACCTGTTTTCTTAATATACAAAATCTTTTTAATACCTGGAATAATATGTTTTTTACTATGGAGGAGAGACTTACAATTATTAAAATGATAATATTCCCCAAGATTTTATACTTGATACAATCAATAATACTTTCACCTACAAAAATAATTATCAAGAAACTGAATACACTAATGTTAAATTTCTTATGGGCACCTAATAGACCTAGGATTGCATTAAAGAAACATACTAATAGCTGGTCTCAAGGGGTATTTATTTTCCAGACTTTAATTTATATATTATCTCTTCTATTATAAAAGTTATTACTTTATTAATAGATCAGTCATATATCGCAAAATGGAAAGATTATTGGGAGCTAATTAGTATGCACTTCATGAAAATCTCCTTAACACATAAAAATATGATTGTAAATAACTCCATGTTGTGGTTGCTAAAGGAATTTTGTACTTCACCTATTACACCTAAACATATGGTTTGTTACCCATTAAATATTATTACTAGTTATCGTAACTTTATATTCATGCACCCTAAGTATAGGGAATGGAATTTTATTGTATTCCCTATAATGTATACTCAGGGTATGCTTATGTCATCTACTTCTGAAGGAGCTCATTTAGCTATAGATAATGATCTAAAGTACTGGTATCAGCTGATATCTGATAATAAAGTTAAAAATCTAGATTTCTTAAAACAAGAATTTGATCTAAGAGAAACTTGCTGGTTAGAGGTTCAGATCTTTAGACAACATCTCATTGATAGAATAGATCTAATGTCTATAACAGTTAAAGAATCTATTCCAAAACTGATTGATTACTTGATATTAAATTTACAGCATAAAGTTTCTGATAAAGGTAAACTTTCATATATACATAAAATTATCAGACAATAAACTTTTTACAGTGTAGATTCATACTGGAATTATTTCATCTCTATTAATGGGGACCCACCAACTCAACAAGATAAACAATATATATTGGAATCTGCTTATAGAACTACATCTTCCATTGTCTGGAGACTTTATACATGGAAATTTTTACATAGATCTTTTTTATACACCTTTGACGATGAATAAAATAAATAATAAAGATAATCTATGTAAGAGATGTAATGTAGAAATTAATGCTGACTGGGCTCATATGTTTTATGACTGTAAAAAGTTGAAAGAATACTGGAAGTCAATTAATGAATTTTTGCAGGCTCTTTTTACAGATAATTTCATTATTTCTAAGTCTCTTATATTATTCAACACACCTGTACCTCAGTGTGTTAAAAAGATTAAGCTTCCCTTGTTATGGTCCATCCTAGCAGTGGCCAGGAAAATAATAACTCAGATACACCTCCTTCGTTCAATGAATTTAAAAATGTTATGAATATAATGTGCCATATGGAAATAAGCACAATTAGAATGAGAACAACTAGAAAAACATCATATTATATTGTATGGGATAATTTACAAAATTTGTTAAAAAAATTCTAATTTCAATAGCACGGTATTTTAGTTTAATTAATTGATCTGATTATAGTGGATGTCTTTGTAAATACTTTAGTTGTTTTGTTGAATATTATAATAATACCTATTTTTAATTACTTGTATAAAATTGTTATGATATTTCTCTTATATGTTAAAACAATAAACCTGTTTTGAAAAAAATAAAATGTCATACTGATGGGGGGAAGGGATGTGAATTTAACATGCTTACCAATAACACTTTGTTTGGCAACACAATAAACCACTCCCTTGCCTGATAAAAATTATATATATAGCTAGAAAGCTTGTGAAGAAACTATTACTCCGTTATTTTTGTTTTGCTTGGGGCACATGTCTGTGTATTTAATAAAAGATTTTCGACTGGAAACAGACTGTCTACCCTGCTTGGACTACTTTTGAATACATATTAATTCTGTATATTTCAAATTATTTATTTTTTATTATTTTTTCACTTAGGATGAGTTTAAGTTCACTACTTCTACTACCATTATCTGATCTGATTAATATACAGTGATTAACTAGATATATGGATTGAAAATCTTCCACGCTGAGAAGTTTCTTACACTGTTTTGTTTTCCTGTGAGATATAAATTCTGTCTAGCCTAGCCCAGTTTTTGTATCTTGGAGAATATGTAAATTCACTCCAAATTCATAGTACTGAATTCACATCTTCCATGCCAAACATTTTCATAAATTTCTTCAAAAATTTACTCTCATTTGTTATATTTTCCATTCTAGGCTCCCCAGACACATCTTCATTTTGCAAACCAAGTTCCAGTCCCCACCTTTAAGTAGTATTCATTGGTGAAAGCTGATTGTTTCACCCAGAATTTTATTAAGCTCCATTATAGCAGTTTTAGGTGGAATATAAATACATGCCAGTATAATCCTCCTCCCTTGCTAGTAGCCCCTTAATACTATATAACTTCCATTATTGTTTTTTTTTCCTCTTCTATCACTACTGGAGTTCCTCTTGCAATTAATATAAGTACTCCTCTCCTTCGCTACAGATATTTCACTGAATAACCAAGCTGAAAACCTTTTTATCAAATTCACATGTTCAGTTCTTTCCAGGTGTGTCTGCTGTAGCATAACTATTTGGAGTCTATATTTGATTGTCAAAATCTTCTTTCATCGACGGCTTATTCATCAAACCCTATCCATCGAAACTAACTTCAGCAAACATCGAAATTTTTATATGGTAATTAAACAATTGGCCAGCACCACAACTTTGCCCTTTTCCCCACCATAGTGCGATCTCGAAGTTAATATATATCGTTGGGGGGTGTGGTGGGCACAGTCCCCCACATTGGGGGTGTGTGAGGGGCAAAGCCCTCCACTACGGTGAGTTTGATTTAGTGAGATGTGTGTTTCAGTGGGGTAATGGCCAATTGGTTACTTACCCTCTAAAAAAATTTGCTGAAGTTAGTTTCGATGGATAGTGGTCAGTGAATAAGCCACCGATGAAAGAAGATTTCAACAATCTAATATAGACACACTATTTACATTCTATATTTTTTTTATTTAGTTACTACTCTTTGTTTTTCATTCCATATTACATCTAATTTTTCTATAATTATTTAAGCTGTATTTGTTTTTTATATTATTTTAAAGACTGTAAAATTATTATTCTTAAAATGTTTTGTAATACTGTGGAGTGTTTCTCCTTAGGCCTCTGAGGAAAATGGGCTCCTGCCTAGTCAGACTTTTCCGATAAGCAAAAATCAGTAAAAATAAAATGTAAAAACTAACCAAATAAATAAATACAAAGCTGGGTCTTGAAGGGCTTTTACATGCTTTAGGTAATACAGCCTCCACAGATTTCTTACAAGATACCGGTGTTAATACCATCCCTTTTAAAATACTGTTAAACTAAACTTTCAGATCTTTAACACTTTCTTCTTTCTCAGATGGCCTTACTGATTGTAGACAGTTTTATGTCCCAACTTAAAATAATGTGTCAACTTGTTACATTCCCAAAAAACGTATTCCTAGTTACCTCTCTTTCCTCACCTCAGAACACATGCTACCTACCATCTGAGGGAAAAAAATCTTTGAAATCTGCTTTGGAAATAGAAAAATCCAGGCAAACACCTCCACATAAAAATCCTAAACCTTATGGAGTTTCTTACATGCTTGGGAGCCATACAGATGTCCTCCCATTGTTTCTTTGTAAATTGCCTTTCCATTATCTCTTCCTAATCTTTTCCAAACTCCTCTGATTGATTCTTATAGTTCATGTAGTATTCTTTATGCCCTAGTAATTACCCTTTTTAAGCAATTTCTTCTGGTCTAGTTCGTTTGTGTCTTTCGGCTTTTTCCCGGTTAGGGGTCGCCACAGCGTAACTCCGGTCCGCTAATGATAGGCAGTTGATTTTTACGTGCCGAGTTGCCAGCCCTGACGCACAACCTTCAACGAAGGTACGCCCATTCACGCATGTCTCCACGCAGAACACGCTCTAGCTGAGAATCATCTTATCTAAAAATTATACCAGAGCTGGTCTTTCACTTACCACTCCCTTATCCCTTTTTTGGAGTATACTGTATCAGTCCATGATAGGGAAGGCAGCATCTAACCTGCAGTCCAACCTTCTGCTTGGCCTTATCCCACTCTGTTACATTATCCTTTCTATATATCTGATCCCAGTACCTTGGTTCCCTTGTTAATTTTCTCCAGGAAATTCCAGCCTCCTGTTGCCTATATTCCATACTATTGCTTGCAGTCATTCCTACTGGTAGAGTCTCCTTTCTGCATTCTCATGTTGGCTTAGTTCATAGGATACTTTCTCATACTGAGTTATGTACAAAGGCCTTAACTGTGTAGTTCAGAAGTATCCATTGAAATCCGGTAATGCAAAACCACTTTGTTCTATGGGGAGAATCAACTTAACACAGTTACCACTACCCCTGTTCCCTTCCCAAATTAATTATTTCCAGTCTTTATTAATTATGTTCCACAGCTTCTCTCCGGTTGATAGAAAATAAGCCTAACTCGTATATAAAATTAAAAGGACTAAAAACGTTTCCATAATCAAGAGCTTCCAATTTCTCAATGTTTTTGTATCTTTTTATTTATTTATTATTTATTGCATTTGTTGACTGGGAAGGTCCACTGGGCCAAAGAATACACATTTTCAGTGGAGGCCCAGGGAGAAAAGCTCCACAGACATAAAACATAGAAAAATACAATGCTTACAATGTGATAGAAGACAAGAAAACAGATATATCAGATCAAACTGCTAAAGCACAAAAGCATACAATACATTCAATGTGATAAAAACACAAGGAGCAAATATGACAGTTAAACTGCCAAAGCTCAGGCAACAGTGCAGTATATTCAGTTTGATAAGAATCCATACAACATTTGTTTCAGATTAGACTGACAGTCCTGTATAGTAGTTGGCACTGAGGTAGGCACTGTAGCGGTGTCAAAAGGTGAAGGTACTGGAGGTGGAGGGGGGAGAAGGAGAGAGAGGTGGGAGAAGAAGAAGGGAAGAGACATAAGTCAGGTTATGGGTTGTGAAGTGTTAGCACAGGGGCATTGCCAGTGGGAGGAGAGATGGTGTTTCAAGGATTTTTTAAAAATAGATGTATTGCTAGTAGATCTAAGGGAGGGAGGGAGACAGTTCCGTAGTTTAGCAGTGGAAAAGGAGTGGAGTCATTGTCCAGCAGTGAGGTTGTGTTTATCTACCTGTAGGAGCATTTGGTTTTCTGAGTGGAGGGGCCTATTAGGGTGGTATGGAGTAAATAAGTTAGAAAGGGCTGGCAAACTGGATGGGTTGTGTATTAGTTTATGGGCAGTAGTTAGTTGAATGTATGTGAGGTAATTCTAGCCAGTTCAGTAGTTTAAGAGAGGTGCAGTGGTGAGATAAGGGCTTACCATTGGTAACAAATTTTGTTATTTTGTTACAGCATGAATGTAGTTTGGATTTAAGACTAGTCTGAATATTGGTGAATAGAGGAGCTCCATAGAGAAGAGATGGGAGCAGGAAACAGGAAGCAAGGGCTAGTTTAGAAAAGTAATTGAGGAATGTTTTTTGTCGATATAGCATACCCAATTTATGGTGTGCTTTTTTAATGTTGTGATTGTGCATGTCGAAAGTTGTATTCGTCTATGGTAACACCAAGAAGTTTGGTATGTGTGACAACCTCTATAGAGGTGTTGTTATGGGAGTGGATAGTGAAAGTGCCTTTGCCTATGGTGCAGGATTTCTTAGGGGTAAATAACACAAGTTTATTTTTTTTAGGATTTAATGCTAAATGGTCATTTGTCATCCATATTTTGATGTTGCTGAGGGCTGCTTGGGGTAAGTTATTGAAGGGGAGTTGGCAATATAGATGATAGTAGAGTCATCTGCATATTGGATGGCAGTTCCTTGAGTGAGACTAGAATGGAAGTCATTGATGAAAATGCTGAAAAGTAATGGGCCTAAGATGGACCCTTGTGGAACACCTGTGGAGGTGTTAAGGAAAGGAGAGAAGGAGTTTAGCCATTTTGTAGCTTGTTGCCTGTCTGATAGGTAGTTGGAAAACCAGCATAAAGTAGAGGGAGAGATACCTGTGTTGGATAGTTTTCTAAGAAGGAGTGGATGAGAGATAGTATAAAAGGCTTTGGACAGATCGAGAAATCGAGAGGAGGCAAGTTTTCTGTTGTCATGGGCCCAGTTGTAGTATCGCAGAAGGAGGTAAGAGTTGTCATACTGTGCCCTGGTCTAAAACCATGCTGGGATGGAGATAGTATATTGTCAAGTAGGTAGCTAAGGAGCTGCCTGTGGATCCATTTCTCGCGGATTTTTGATATGGGAGAAAGGATGGCAATGGGCCGAAGGTTGGAGACATCTATATTGTTTCTGCCTTTGTGGAGTGGGAGGATAAATGTTTTTTTCCAAATGGAAAGAACACAAGACTCTTGTATGGACCTATTAAGAAGTATGCTGATGGAGTATACAGTGGAATCTGCAGCCTTTTGTAGGAATTCTGGGGGCAGGCTGTCAGGATATTTGTGCAAGGTTTTAATTTCAGAAGCATTTTCTTAACTATGGGTGTAGGAATAGAAGCTAGAGAGAAGTTGGGAGTATGGGCAGGGTAGGTATTAGTGGCAAGCAGGTCGGGTTGGTTAGGTAGAGTTGGAGGGAATGTGGTAGTGAGATTAGTTATAACATCAGTAAAATAAGTTTTAAAAGTGTGGCGATTTCTACAGGGCTTTTGTCTGGGTCAGGACAGGGGTTAGTTTCTGATCCTGGGTGTAGGAGTCTGTTGATTGAGCTCTAGAAATCTTTAGGGTTAAGATGTGTTGATTTTGTAAAGTATGATAGTATTTTTTGTTTTTTATCCCTAATGATTTGGCGCTTCACTTTGTTGCAGAGGCATCTGTCAGTTATGAGGACAGAGGTTTTTTGTGCTTTAGCCAAAGTTTCCAGGCTTTGTCCCTGGTGACTCTGTTCAGTTTGGTAGCTCTAGTCAGCCATGGGGCGTGCAAGGATTTTATGCATTTTAGCTAGAGGGGTGCTAGGCTATTCAGAGTATTAAAGAATGAGGAATTGAAATATTGTACAGCGTTTTGTAGAGGGAGTGTTTTTAGGGGTTCCCAATTAATGCTTTTTAGAGTGTTGTTAAAGGTTGTAGGCGAGAACTGTGATAAGTCTGTAGTGTATTTGTATTGATGTTTATGAGTTTCAAATGTAATTTTGCATCTTACAAATGCTGGTAAGTGGTCACTGATGCTGTTTGGGAAGGTTCCTGCAGTGGCATTTTTACTGGGGTCAGAGACCATGATCCAGTCTAAGATTTTACCATGGTTGTTGTTTTTGTTGGGTCTGGTAGTGTCAGCAATTAGCTGGCTGTACTTATATAAGTTGATGTTGGTGGGGGGGTGATGTGAGAAATCTAGCCAATTTATATTAACATCACCCAATATTATTGTTTCTGTAGTTATGTTTTTGGAACTCCAGGCTAGGATGTTCTCTAGTATGGGGATATTATTACCAGGGGGGCATATATAGGGCAATGATACATAGATTTTTATTCTCATTAATTTTTTAGGAAGGCTATTAAGATTTCTGCTGTAGTGAAGTTAGGCACATGTAAGTTGTAGGGGATCATATTGAAGGTGTTAGGGTAGATTAGAGCTACCACACAAACATTTTTTAGGTCTGCCCTTGCGTAGGCAGGCAAAGCCTGGAGAGAGAATTTCTGAGCTTTTGATATATGATTTTAGCCATGTTTCTGTAGCAGCAATAATGTCAGATTTAGTGTGTGTTATCCAGGCATGGAAGTCAGGGATTTAGTTTCTAATGCTCTGCAGGTTAATAGTAGTTAGGTTTAGAGACTTATAGAGGTGGTGTGAGTTTGGAATTTGGGAGGGGGGCCAGGTTTGGGATGGATATCTCCACTTAAGATTAGTTTGGAGTACTTGAGCAGGATGATGGTGGTCTCTTTTTTTTCTTTTTAGTTTTGTGGCAAAGGAAGTGGGTATAGTTTGTGTTAGCTTTGTCATTAGTGGGCATAATTTTTTGTCTAAAGCAGAGTAAGTTGTCTGTAGGATATAGGTTAGGAGAAATATTAGAGAAGGTTTTGGGTGTTAGTCTATGAATGGAGGATGTAGATGAGGGTCTGTACTGAATTATGACAAATTATCAAGAGGTAATATGTAGTAGGAGGGTTAAGGGTAGTAAGAGGAGGTAGGGTGTCAGGTTATATTTAAATGGCATTTTGGAGAGGTTGGGGATAGTGGGACTTTAGATAGTAGTAATAGCTAGGAAAGGAGGTTCTAGTAATTTAAGCTAACAGATGTTGCCAGTATGGGTGTATAGTGATAAGGTTTGATAAGGGAGAGGAGATGAGGAGGAGTGAGAGTGTAGGAAGTACACAGTAATTAGAGGTGGTGGGAAGTTCAGTGATTGGGTGGTACTTAATGGGAAGTTCAGTGATTGGATGGTACTTAATGAGAGGATGAGCTGAGGTGAGAATAAATGTAAGTGAAGTGGGGGGGTGTGGGGATGGGGTAGGGTAGGGGAGCTGAGTGAGCCCAAACATAGCGAGGGCGAATGGAGTGGGGCTCCACCCAGGATGAGAAGCAGTGCAGTGAGAGACAATCAGTCACTCGCAGAGAAAACCAGGGATATATTTTAAGTATGGGAAAACATAAATGTGAAAAAGAGAGAGTTTAGTGAGAGAGATAAGAAGCCATGAAGGAAAATCTCTGTTACCAGTAAGGCAGACTGATGGTCTGGGGGACAAGCATTAACATCTAGAAATAAGTAAGTAGAGCATAGCTGGAGAAAGGAAGTGAAGGTAAAAGAAACCCAGAAGACTAAGCTAGGCAGCTCTGGGGCAGAGTAGGGGATGGCTGGCTAAAGGAGCAAGACATAATATGCAGTGGGAGAGAGGAGACACGGACATGGATGAGGGAGGTAGACAGCAGGCAAAGGACACTGAAAAGTATGGCAGGGGAGGTAGGTGGAGGGTATGAGAAAGCTGTGAAAGAATGGCTGAGAGAAAGGTGTAAGAGGGAAATAACGGTCAACCTAGGGCAGGGGTGGAAGGAGAAAGTGTGGAGAAAAGAAAACATCCAGGGAGGTATCAGTGGCAGACTAAGATGTGCTGCCAGTGTCCCCTACCATAAGCTAGTAATCATCAGATTCAGTGTTTAGATTCTAGAGAGAACATCTAATAGGTTAAATTAACCAAGCAATTATCACATACATCTACTGCTTGGAGAGGCCTTTTATAGGTAGTGGTAGGTAAAAAAACAGCTGGTGCAACTTTAGGTCAGCAAGGTTTCTGAAATAACAGGGTTAACACTCAGGGGTGAGAGGCCAGAGAACAGTGGCAAGGGATCTACTGCTTGGAGAGGTCTTTTGTAGGTAGTGGTAAATAAAAACAACAGCTGGTGCAGCTTTAGGTTAGCAAGGTTTCCGAAATAATGGGGTTAACACTCAGGGGTGAGAGGCCAGAGAACAGTGGCAAGAGATCTACTGCTTGGAAAGGCCTTTTGCAGGTAATGGTATGTAAAAAAACAGCTGGTGCAGCTTTAGGTCAGCAAGGTTTCTGAAATCCTGGGGTTAACTCTCAGGGGTGAGAGGCTGGAGAACAGTGGCAAGGGATCTACTGCTTGGAGAGGCCTTTTTTAGGTAGTAATAGGTAAAAAAAAACTGCTGCAGCTTTAAGTCAGTCTGTTCCCACATATCCGTAGCTACCATAACAGAGTTCTTTTTAATAACTATCTCCAACTTATTTATAAAATTTGTACATAAACTTCAGTTTCATTTTAATGTACATTTGTTGTCTGCATCATTTTGTAGCAGTGTTTAGTTCTGAACAAAAATTGTAACTCTTGTAAATTATTGTATTGTTTTTATTAATCTTAGTGGTATTCTTCATGGGTGTCTGCTGAAAATGGGCACTGTTCAGTCAGGCTATTCTTGTTAACAAATGTACAATAAAATGAAATTAAATAAATACTTTGTCTTATCATGCCCCCATAAATAATGCTATTACTGAACTAATTCCTGTATGGTTACATAGTTTTCTGCTGCAGATTTTATCTTTATTCATTTTTAAGTCCTGGAAAGCTTTGAAATTGTCTCAGAATGTTCCATAACACCAAAATGTCTTTTTTCTGTATTTGTCAAGTACAGAATTATATCTGCAAATAAAGCTAACTTTACTTGATTACCATATCATTTATATCCTTGAATTTGCGAGTCCCTCATTTTTTCTGCCAGTGGCTCAAAATTTAAAGTAAATAAAGGGAAAGAGAGCACTCCTGCTTGGTTCCTCCATTCAAACACAGCTTGTTGAAGAAGCATTCCACCTTAATTTTCACCTCTGACCCTTCATATGACCTCTAAAGTAACCATGTTATTTTATCAGGGAATGCAAATGCTGCTACTGTATTACTCATAAATTCCCTGTGGACTATATCAAATGCTTTCTCTGTATTAATACCCACCAGCAATAGTTGTGTTTTCCTGCATTCTGCTTTCATCTAGATGACCATTGTTGTGTTAATGCTGTCAAATGTTTTCCTCCCCTGTACTAAACCACATTGATCCATATTTGTCAATTTTGACAACACATTTCCCATTTTCTTAGCTAATATAGATGTAAACACTGTATAAATATGTTTTTAAATTGAAATGGGTCTAAATGAAGCTGGATCTGAATGCTCTTCACCCTCTCTAGGTAATACAACCACCACAGCTTTCTTCCAAGATACTGGTATGCCCTCCCTTTTAAAATACTGTTAAACAAAACCTTCCAGATTATCACTTTCTTCCTTCCCAACTTCCATACTTCCACAGGAATACTGTCTGTTCCTGGTGACTTCCCTGTTGATTGATTGTATATCTCCACTTTATCTCATCGCCTCATGTCTTAGACGTTAATCGTTGAGCCTTATCTTCCTCTAACTTTGGTGTATTATAGCTAACATAAATATTTCCATTTATGCTTTGTTTTGGTTTCTGCATTCTTGTGCTTTTTACAAATGTTCATAAAATTTCTGAAATATCTCTAGTATTGTAATACAGTCTGTAGTTGTTTTTCTTGTTGCAGGCTCCATAAGTTTGGCGAGCATCTTTTCTACTTGTTGTCCAAGTTACTGTGCTAAATGGTTTTGTACTCTGAAGTTATCAAAGAATAATTGCGTAATAGCAACTTTCTAGACTCAGGCATGTTATTGAAATACTCGCTTCTTTTCCCTTTTGTACTTTGCAGTTGCTCCTTCCCTTTTTATGTGAGGTCACACTTATTCTACAACACTTTATGTTTTGTCAGCCACCCTAGTTCATACTATATCTTTACCATATTAATTTCACTTTTATTTATGCCATATTCTTAAACTCCATTTTTACTTTGTCCCAGTCACTAGCTATTTCATCTGAAGAAATTTCTGTCTTCTTTAATAACACTCATGTAATACCTGTTACCCATTCCTTAAATTCCTCTATTTATAACAAGTTGGAAAACACCAGTGTCTCGTTTTTACTTCATTACCCTGCACCTTTTGATTTTATTGTTGCATGATCTGACATAGTTATTGGACGTGTGTCAAAGCTTTCAATTAAATAGACATGTTCCTGTGAAATATAATTTGTAATCATTCTTAACCCTGTTATTGTATCTTGGGGAATAGTATATAAATTATTTTTGTTTGTGCACGTCTTTAGAAAGCTACCCACTTTTGTTATACTTTCTCTTATAGGTCCCCCAATACATCCTCACTATTGCATCTTATAAATAAATGTAGGCTACCTATTGTGGAGTAGATCCACTCTCCATACCAGGTAGAGTAGCTGGTTCTACCCAGGACCAGCAAGTAAAAAGAAAATGAAAAGCCGTTTTGTTCAACATAATCCACTGTTTTATTCATTAAGGTATTTTGCAGGTGGACAGCTACTCTGATTAGCTCTCCATCTAAAAAAATACCCTCAGGAATACAACAGTGGCTTACTTTGAGTAAAACTGCTTTCACTTTTCTTTTTACACTGTTGCAACTCAGCTTCCAGTCCCCACCCATAAGTACTAATCCCTGCTGAAAGTTTATTATTTCTCCCCAGAATTCTGTTAAGTTCCATAGCATCAGTTGGAGGTGAAATGTAAATACATGTATGCATAATTTTTTACTACTAAACAAATGTACCATTAGTGTATTTTTCCTCTTCAGTCACTATTGGAGTCTCTCTGCCAATTAGCATCATTATTCCCCTTTCCATATTCCTGATATTCTCCTGTATGTCCACTCTGAAATCCTTTCTGTGTAGAATTTACATGCTCATTTCTGTCTACTTGTGGTTCCTGCAATATTGCTGTTTGCACCCTGCACTTTTTAATATAATACAATTCTCTTTCCTTTTTGTTTATACCTATAAGGCCATTCAATTCCCATGGTAATATGGATTGAGTAACCATTATGATAGAAAGCTGATGTTCTTCGTGTTTTACTGCTGCAGTCCTAACCATTGGGTTATCCATGCTGTGGTAGCCCTCATTCAATCCAAATACCAGAGTCAAGGTTTTGTGCGTCAGCTGTTGTTGCTTGCTGGGTGACGTCAGGTCGTCCGAGCTGTAAAGGAGAGCAGGTGAAGCCATTACCTCAGACTTTCTTGCTGTGGAGCCCATAGCAGAAGCAATTCGCAACAGTGCCGGTCATCTGTTTCCAGATTTTGACTTCAGCTGAAAACGTGTAAAGCTAAGTATCCTGTTGGGGATCCTTCCTTTTTCTTGCACTAACCGATGTCCGAAAAAGTCAATAACTGTCTCGCCTGTGGAAAGCAAATACCACACCGAGACTTCCATTCTTACTGCGTCACTTGCTTAGGCCCAGATCACAACATATCCCGCTGTTGGTTCTGTGCCCTCTTTAACGCTAGAACTATTCGTCATAGAGCTTTGTTTGTAACCAGTTATTTTCGCTTTCCGCCTCCGATTACCGATATGGCATCCATCAGTCAGCAAACCGCAGATCTTCTGAAAAAATGTAAAGATAAGAATGGAAACAGACTGCATAAGGCCAAGCCTTCTGACGACACCACCATTAAACGGGTCGTCAGTTCTTCAGAATTCAGCGAGGCACTTTCGCACCCCCTGATGCCTGACTTGATTACTTCGCAGGACTCTATTGAGACCCTTTTGGAGTCCTGTATGCCGCAGATGTCTGCATCGTCTAACGAGCCTTCGGCTATCTCTGCCTTGGTTGGGTCTGGATCCTCTAAGCAGGTACCAGCTTCTGAGGATACCGCTCGCACTTCAGATTTCACTTCAAGGCATTAACCCTCTCTTCCGACTAACACACTGACAGCACCGAGGGATACTCTTCAGGCCAGACTTAGACCTACTCCAAAGAAAACAGCAAAAAGTCTCCATTCCACTCCCCCCCAAACTAGAATGCTTAAAATAGCAAAGGATCTCATCACTGTCATCCGGGGTAATCAGGCCACTCCAGCCAAAAGGAGACGGGAACTTTCTCCATACATCCAGTCGGATTTAGACTCAGAAGGATCTGACTCCTCTGTTTTTGAAGAGGAAAATCCTCTTACTGCCTATGAAGACTCTGATGCAGAAGAATCTATTCCTTCTGCAACACCTCCGGAGGACTTTTCCTTTGGGGAAACTTTCCACACCCTCGGGGAACACTTCCAGTGGGAATCAGCAGATTTCCCTCAATCTAAGAAAAGACTAAAAGAGTTTCTGGACATAACTCAGCATAGGACTCTGGCCATCCCACCCATCTTGGAAGTGGTAGATGATTTTTACCAAGAATGCAGCCTTACCCCTGACACCCTTCCACCTGCCACCAGAAAACCTGACAGATACTACAGGGTACCTGAGTCACATAAATTCCTCTGCAGGAATCCTATAGCAGATCCAGAGGTGATTACTCCGGGACCTAAGAGAGTTAAGACTACCTCTGCAAAGAATCCTACTCCCTCAGACAAAGAATCCAGGGCCCTGGACAGATGGGATAAAAAGTATATACCTCTGCAACATTAACTATAAGGGCTCTCAACTGTCAGTTCCATATGTTAAAATATCAACAGCACACTTTGGAACTTTTGAAACAGAAAATTTCTGCTTTACCAGATTTTGCCAACAATAAAGAGATAGCAGAATTACTACAGTCTTCATCTCAGTTGGCAAAGCACTCCTTGCACTGTGGATTTGATGCCCTAGAAGATTCTAGCAGGGCAGCAGTGACAGGATCTGTTATCAGAAGACATGCATGGTTGAAGGAACAACCTCTCTCTTTGATCATGTCAAAGCTAAAATCATGGATGCACCTCTTGACAAAGACTGCTTGTTTGGACAGAAATCTGAAGAGGTACTTAAAAAGATGGAAGACAAAGCAAAATCGATGTAGACTGTTAAAGATTTTCTTCAGGTACAACCTGTTAGGTTCAGCAGAAATTTTCCCTCTAAACACTGGTCCTTTCCTGCACCAAACAGGCAGGCACAAGGCAAAACCCATAGGGACAGACCCACCCGGACTCAAACTCAGGGCCAGCAAAGAACTAAACAGTGCCCCCCCCCCTCAAACACTAGAGCAGGGAGTTCAAAAGCAACCCTGCATGGAAAACTCTCTCAATGACTACCTTTCCCATCTCTGCCTGCCTCCACTATGCCAAAAGCTATGAGGAAGGCTATATCTATGCATAGAAAATTGGAACTCTATAACAAAAGATCAGTGGGTCTTACAAATCATTGCTCAGGGGTACAAATTCAATTTCTGAGAACCACCACCTCCAAGAGGGTACCCAGACCTACCTGTAAACCAGTTGGCAGAAGCACTAAAACAAGTGCAAAACCTAATATCCATAGAGACAGTAGAACCTGTACCTCCAGAAGAAGTTGCAAAAGGATTGTATTCCAGACTTTTCATTGTTCCCAGGGAAGAGGGATCTTGGTATCCCATCCTGGACCTATCCTTTCTCAATACCTTCCTGGTAATCCCAAAATTCAAAATGTTTACCTTACAACAGCTTCTACCAGTGCTGCCAAACAAAGCTTAGATGATCACCTTAGACCTAAAGGATGCTTACCTGCACATCCCAATAAGGGAATCATGCAGAAAATTCCTGCGCTTCAGAGCAGGATCATTACACTTTCAGTTCTCTGCTTTGCCCTTTGGCTTATCTACAGCTCCCAGGGTATTCACCAAATGTCTAGCTCCTGCCATTGCCTTTTGCAGGCAAAACAATGTACAGATTTACCCTTACCTGGACGACTGTCTCATCCAGGTAGACTGCAAGGAACTGCTCCTGCAACACCTTTCATTTGTAAAAAAAATCTACTCACCTCTCTGGGGTTCACTGTCAATGAAAGGAAATCAAAACAGACACCTACCAGGAAAATCATATTTCTGGGAGCCTTACTGGACACAGAACAGCAAATGGCTTTTCTGTCCCCAGAAAAACAAAGTTTCCTACCAAAATACGTCACTACTCTGGCCTCCCAAACCCAGCTTTCTGCCAGGAAAGTCCTGCAAGCTCTAGGGTACATGGCATCATGCATCCTCGTGGTACCACTGGCCAGACTGCAAATGAGGAAAATTCAGCAGTACCTAAAGAACCTATGGTGTCAACACTCCATCCTCTGGACACCTCCCTGCCTGTGATCCCTTGCATAAGATCCCAGTTCTTCTGGTGGGCCCAGGCCTGTGCTCTGAACAAGGGACTTCCATTCACCCTTCGTCCATCAGACCAGACCATAAGTACAAATGCTTCGGACATAGCCTGGGGTGCCCACCTAGTAGGCAGATGCACCCAAGGTCTCTGGGACGTACAAATACGACCCTTGCACATCAACCAAAAGGAAATGATAGCAGTGCAAAACTCTCTGGCATCCTTCAAAAACCCTACCTCAAACCAGGGATTCTTCTCATAAAAACAGACAACACCACAGTCATGTGGTACATCAACAAACAGGGAGGGACTCGATCTTACTCCCTGTGCAGACTAGTCATGAACCTATGGCTAGCAGCCTCATCCATGGGACTACATCCTATAGCCCAATACCTACCAGGCATCAACAACACCCTAGCAGGCCACCTAAGCAGAACCCTGTTGGACCAACATGAATGGCAAATCCACAGAGACATTTTTCTGCAAATTACCCACACATGGGCCCCCCCCCAGGTGGACCTCTTTGCCTCTCATTTAAATCACCAAGTACAGAAATTCTGCACCAGGGAGTACCATCACCTGGCCTGGAAGGTCAATGCCGTGACCTTCCCTTGGGATAACCTCTTTGTGTATGCATTCCCACCTTTTCCTCTCATTCCAAAAGTATTACTCAAGATAAGGGAGGAAAAAACAAGAGTAATACTCATTGCCCCAGATTGGCCCAGACAGCATTGGTACCCACTGCTGCGCAGCCTGTCTCACCAGCAGCTACCTTTGATACCTCACCTGCTATCCCGGCGGGGGGGGGGGGCAATGCTGCACCCAGATCTTCACACACTCAGTCTCTCAGCATGGCTTATTCTACCATAACTAAAAAGGAATCTTTGTCAAGCAAGCAAGTCCTTGACATAATCACAGAAGCCTGAAGGCCCGGCACCAGATACGCTAAAAAATGGAAAAGATTCTGTTCCTGGAGCCAGTCCAAGGGGGCAGATATACATCTGCCCTCCATTCCTCTTATTCTAGATTATCTTGCTGAGCTTCTTAATAAGGGTCTCTGCTTCTCCTCCACAAAGATCCATGCCTCTGCCAACTCAGCACACTGTGATACAGAGCAACCATTGTTCTCCCACCCTCTTATCAAACAATTCCCTAGAGGAGCCTCTAATATCAGGCCTCCCAGCAGATGGCCCACCCTAGCATGGGACCTGAACTATGTTTTAGAAAAGCTTACTCTGCCTCCCTTCGATCCTGCAGCATCCTCAGAATTAAAGTACCTGTGTTGGAAGGCTGCCTTTCTCCTGGCTATTACTTCAGCCAGGAGAGTGTCAGAGCTTCAAGCTTTAATGGCCATTGAGCCATTTATCATCTTCCATGCAGACAGGGTCTTCCTGAGAAACAATCCCTCCTTCATGCCAAATGTGGTTTCAGATGTTACCCTCAACCAGGCCATCCACCTGCCCACCTGCTTCCCTAACCCTCAGAACATGGGGGAAAGGATATTGCATTCTTTGGATATGCATAGGCAACTCAGATTTTATCTGGATTGTGCAAAGACTTTCAGGAAAACTGACCAGCTCTTGGTCAGCTTTAAAACAGGAGCGCAGGGGAAACCAATATGCAAACAGACCATTTCCAAATGGATAGCACACTGCATCCAGTGTTGCTACTCCTTGCATGGAAAACCACCTCCTAGGACCATCAGAACCCATTCCACTAGGGCAACATCTACTTCCACCACATTCCTTAGAGGGGTACCCACCAAGGACATCCTGGAAGCTGCCATATGGACTTCAGTCCACACCTTCACCAAACACTACCATCTGAATCTATTCTCAAAAGCTAGAGCTGGGTTTGCCTCTGCAGTTCTGCAGGGCATGCTCACCCACTCTTAAGTTTCTATTAACCTTCCACCATTCTCCTCAGCTTTGGGAATTTTCCCAATGGTTAGGACTGCAGCAGTGAAACACGAAGAACATAGTACGGTTGTGTACACTCACCATAAATATAGATGTTCGAGTGTATTCACTGCTGCAGTCATGCTTTCCCTCCCTCCTTCCCCCTGATATCTGCTGTCTTTAGGGAGATTCGTATTTCTATGGGGGTCTCTGACCCTAGGGCTACTAATAATTATTAAAATTGAAGTTCTTTGGTTTGTTAAGACAAGAAAAACTGAGGTAATGGTGTCACCTGCTCTCCTTTGTTGCTTGGATGACCTGACGTCACCCAGCAAGCGACAGCAGTGGATGCACAAAACCTTGACTCTGGTATTCGGACCGACTGAGGGCTACCACAGCATGGATTACCCAATGGTTAGGACTGCAGCAGTGAATACACTCGAACATCTACATTTATGGTAAGTGTACACAACTGTACTTTCCTCCCACCTGTTATAAGTGACAGTTTTTTAAATTATATTTCCAGTGTCTAGTGTACATGCACAAACTGATATTTGTCAGGTTGATCTCTTATATAGTTGCTTCTTCTCATTTATGAACCTATGACAAATTTCAGCTTTTTGCATCATTGAAAATACTCAAGAATAGATTTCCAGAGCTCGTGTCCCTTTATAAGTTAAAAAAATTATAACTATGTATATTTGTAAAAATTAAGTTTACCCCTCCAAATAGGAGCAGTTGCCCCAACTTGTCAGATGCACCCACAGGCACTACCTAGTCTAAAGTTAAGGATAACCATGCTTAAACATATGTCAGAGCTGTGTTCCTAGTTAATACTATTTGTTGTGTTATTTTCGTATCTCTGTCCCCATGCCACATGTGAAAAACAGTATGCATGCTTTCAGTTAACAGTAACATTCATCCCTCGTAAAAAGTGCATTGGCTACCTTTAAACTAAATTAAGCACTGGTATATTAAATGCATTAAATCATACCTGTCAACCTGGAAACATCAAAAGTCTGGACAAAGGCCCATGAGAAAGGTACAAATCTGTACGCTGATTAACATAACATTTGCTTAATAATAATGCAACCCCGCCCACTCCAATGGAATTGTGGGATACCAACTTTCAAAGGCAAACTGAAGAACAGACAACCAAAATATGACCCCAGAGTCCCCCTGCAACCATTCCAATGTCCCATTACTTGACTATTTCATCCCTTTTACCATAAACACTGTAATGTGCATACTGTTTTACTTCAACAATGATTGTTTGGATGTCATTTAAAACTTTATTTTACATTTTATAGCGCAAACACTAATAGACATCTGCTAAACAAGGCAATGCAGTCTCATAATGAAAACAGACTTAGCATTAAAACTTCTCTGCACTTGAAAGTCACATTCATTGAAACAGCTTTGAAACCCACATTCAGAGAAAATCCATCTGGCCAGTGGCAGATAAAGATTACCTCTGGGCTGTTTTCAGATCATAGGCCCCTTGCACACAAAACATACATGTGTTCTTTGATACACCTTCCTGACTGTATTAAATTATATTCCTTGTATAAATACAGCACACTTGTTAGTTTGTTTTAAAGGTATTGTTTTGAACATTTTTCCAGTAAGCAATGGAACAAAATGCATGAACCAGTAATGACAAAACTGCCCAATTCAGAACATTTCCATCATAAAAGTCTACTCAAACTTCTACAGTCTACCAGTATCAGTAAATATCCACAATCTCTGCAGAAGTAAAAGTCATATAAATAATTCCACATTAAAGAGATCTGTAACTAATGAACAGGTTGCTGCTAACAATCACCTTTATATTTCCTTGTTTCATCTACAAGTAAAGTGCCTGTTGCCCTTGAAGAATAAATTGCCTATATCACATTAAAAAATGATAACGTTGTAATATTTCAATAGGGAATGGATGACAAACTGATAACAGGTTAATAATTGCTAGGTATCTCTGCCAAATGAGGACATTCTCAGGACTGCAGCATCCACCCCCTTTAAAAGTACAGCACAGTACAAGATCAGCAATCCATCTACATACTGTGGGAGTAGAACCCACAGCCTTCTGCAGCAAAAGCAAATATACTACCTGTTGTGCTACTAACAATGCAAGTAGACTTTGCATAAGCCGCACTAAACTTCTCTTTCCGTGAAGAAAAAGACAACATTTATTGGGGAGGAGGACAAAGACCCAAAACCGGGGACACATTTTAAACATTGCGTGTATAATCTTAGAAAGTTCCTAGAATAAAATGTGTTATCATGTGTTTCCTGAAAGATAGGAAGAGTGAAACATAAATGGCTATCATTATTTAGTGAATTCAGTTTTCACTAATTTGCCAGAAAACCACAAATTTTATTTTATTTTTATTTAACATTTGTTTACTGAGAAAGTCCGACTGGGAACAAAGCTAATTTATACAGCAATATCACTAAAACACACACCCTCTATATGCAACAATATCACTAAAACACACACTCTCTATATGCAACAATATCACTAAAAGAATAACAAGTGTGACCAGAAAGAACGGAACATGAACAGCATTACTGAAGTGGCATCTCTGCACAATCAGGCAAATTTACATTAACTTGTGCAACATCTCTGACTCATTATTGTTCAGACCATTACCTAGTAATCACATGACAAAGGATAAAGTGTGCTGGTGGAAAATGAAGACTTTATTATGACCTCTTTAAAAACATGACTGCAAGCAAAAAGAAAACTGTAGCTGCTGCACAATAAAACCGACACTGGTTCAAAAAAATTTTAAGACAAAAACAAGGTGCATTTTTATCAAGTCGTTGCACAACTTCCCAAAATACTACAATATGGTAAAGTGCTTTCATGTGCTAGCCATCTAAAATGTGCATGAAGCATTCTCTTTTTGCTGCCCATTTACCTGGTGGTCAAGATAATAGGATAGATTGAGCTGGTGAACAAGAAAATATTAAAAAATAAAATAATAAAACAAATAGGACCAGCACTAAGGTAAACCGTCTTTGGAAAACAACTGCATACTAGTAAAAACAAAAAAAAAAACTGCAAAGAAATGGATACACAAAGCGTAAAAGAGTTTAATAAACTCACAAGCAGCAAATCACAGAGCTTTCGGGTAAAAGACCCTTCCTCAGTGTGTACTCCATTTTACAAATTCAGCATTTATATAGTCAATAGCAATCACCTGACACAGCCATCAGTTAAAACAATTAACTATTTAAAGTAATACATATATATATATATATATATATATATATATATATATATATATATATCATACAAAACATATTCATGTGTCCACTAACCAATAAAGTCTCAAAACCATACACACAGAAATTTTCTCTCCATATACATAAAAATATTAATTGATTTAATGCCCTTCAACATTAATTGTCTCAATACAGGTTTTATACTTGCAGATATGTTTAAACCTGGCCAGCGTTCTGCATTTAACCTTAAAACCCAATCCAATTCACATAATTCTAATATGTTATTCAGGTCATCACCCCTTCGATTTTTAAATTTGTCCTCTGTTCCTTGATCCATAATATATTTTGCTAACGCATTACTAGGTACCCCTCTCTTAATTTTGGATTTATGTTCAGTGATTCTTTTAATTTCCTTTTCCTTTTACCTATGTAAAATACACAACAGTTGACATAATTAGCCATCTATACTATATTTGTAATGTCACAAGTAGCAAAACAATCAAATATATGTTTTTTATTATTTACAGGATGTATAAACTTTCATTGTTTTAAAATGTTGACACATTTACACTTATAACGGAGTACAATACCAGTTTTTGTGGCTACTCACTTTCCTTTTCTTGTACTGTCTAACATATCTTTATAGCACAATCTCTGTTTTAAGTTTTTACATTTTTTTGTATCCAAAATTGTATGTGTTTCCTATCACATTTATCGTTTTCAGCATTGATTTCAAAATATTCCCAATTTTTTCTAATAATATTTTTGATGCCTTCAGTCCATCTATTAAATGTAGTTATATGTCTTAGATCTTGTTTCTCTTTTCTCTTGCCAATATCATTAGTTATTGTATAATTCTTAGAGAAATAGGGTTTGGAAAAATCATTCCTAGTTGATAGTACATCAGTTTTAACCTTATCCAATAGAGTGTCTTTATATCCTTGCTATTTAAATTCAATAACTGTCTCATTCATATTACTGTTATACCCTGCTTCATCAGTGTTAAGTCTACTCGCTCTCAAAAGTTGACTTTTAACAATACTTTTAAAAGTGTGGGGTGCATGCATGGTAGTTCTATGCACATATCTATTTGTGTAGACTGGTTTCCTATAATGGATGTTTTTCTCTCACCCTTCTCTTTCATTAATTTAACACCCAGAATAATTTATACTGCTACTTGAGTGCTCTGCGGTGAAGTGTAAGAAATATGTGGTAGAATTCAAATATTTGACAAATACATTTAACTCAGTAGTATCACCTACCCACAAGAGAAATATATAGTCCACAAACTGCTTAAAAACACCACTTTCCTACTCAGTTCACCCATGTTATTAAAGACATATTCTTGTTCCCATTCTCCCACTACTGTATTTGCATATGTATTAGCAATTGACATACACATTGCTACCTCTGTTCTTTGATGGTAATAGTGATCTTGAAATTTTTCAAGCACTAATTCTAACAGTTCACAAAAAGTTTTTATATCTCTCCCACCAAAGTTTGTATTCGCACATAAGAACTGTCGAACTGCATTTATTCCATAAGTAGTGGGTATCATTGTAAATAGGGACCGTATATCAAGAGTAACAAACAAAAAATCTTCAGAAAAATTAGTTTCTTTTAACCAATTATATAACTTATTCAAAAAATCCTTCATATCCTCTATATAACTTTTAACACTGTCAAGATATTCACTTAACATAGTTTGTAAATAGATTGAAATTGGTTCTGTTATCAACCCATTACCTGAGACTGTTGGTCTCATTGGTGGGTGGTACAAATCTTTATGAATTTTAGGTATTCTGTATATAACAGGAACCTTCGTATGTAAAATTGTGATATAGTTATAGAATTCTAATGAGATATCTACATTCACTTGTAACTCATAAATTGTCATATTTACCCTACTAATAAATTTAGAAACATCAATACTCCTTATTTCTTCAAAAGCAGTAGCATCACTTAACAGTTCATACATTGATTTTTCATAGTCTGTTTAAAACCACTGCAGCACCCCCTTTATCAGCCTGCTTTATAACAATGCTTTCATTACTCTCCAACTTTTTAAGTGCTTCATGTTCTGAAATGGTTAAATTATAACTTTTACTCATTTAAGCTGTAATACTCTGATATCACATACGTTATAAACTGTATCCACTACAGGACAATTAACAAGAACAAAGACACTTGATTTTTTACAAACAGATGTTGTTTGTGTACCTGAATCATTATATAATAGTTTCAAGTTAAGTTACGTATGAGCAGTCTTAAATCCACTATAGCATCTACAACATTATCAGTTGTAGCTGGTATAAACTGCAGACCCCTACCTAATAATTTAAGGTCAAAGTCATTAAGTGGAAAGTTCGATAAATTCACTACAGAAGCACCATTCATTTGGATTCTTATGCTGCTCAGCTCCATGTTTGTGGCCCTTTGCTGCGCCATCTCTTCTGTCCATTTCCTTTTCCTGAGCTCTCCCTCTCGAATTATCTCTTTGCTCTTTGCAGATGGTGACCTGAATAACATATTAGAATTATGTGAATTGGACTGGATTTTAAGGATAAATGCAGAATGCTGGTCAGGTTTAATCATATCTGCAAGTATAAAACCTGTATTGAGGAAGAGACAAGTAATTTTGAAGGGCATTAAATAAATTAATGTTTTTATGTATATGGAGAGAAAATTTCTATGTGTATGGTTTTGAGAATTTGCTGGTTAGTGGACACATGAATATGTTTTGTATGATACATATATATATATATATATATATATATATATATATATATATATATATATATATAAATAAATAGATATGTAGGTACTACTTTAAATAGTTAATAGTTGGATGTGTCAGGTGGTTGCTGTTGAGTATGTAAATGTTGAATTTGTAAAATGGAATACACACTGAAGAAGGGTCTTTTACCCGAAAGCTCTGTGATTTGCTACTTTGTGAGGTTATTAAATTCTTTTATGTTTTGCATTTCCGTATTTCTTTAGAGATTATTTGTTTGAACAAGAAAATATCTCACCCATTTAGATGAGCAGTTGTGAGCTAGGAGTTAGTAAATGTAGTCACTGAACAACAAAAGTGATTCTATTTCAAAATGCTTAAATAAAATCAAGGTAATTTTATATATATATATATATATATATATATATATGTAAACTGCCTAGAACACTGTGATGTGTGCAGTATTGCTGGATTGCTTAGATGTTGGAAGGCAGTAAGGGCTTGTTTTACAAATGACCAAAAAAGAGTAAGATAAGGCTCAGAGGCTAACTACAGCTGTTATCATTGCAAGGCTCCCTTTGTCTTCCGTCTGCTTTCTATGGAAGATGGACATGCAGTGATATCATAAACATCTGTATATCTCCTTCCCAATCAGGTATGACTGTATATGTGTATTATACATGCCCTGCTTTATGTGGTGTTTTTATGGTTATTGCTTCCTGTGCTAAAGTGGTGTTTTTTATTTCCTGGTGTGCTTAGTTGTTGTATTTAGCAGAAAACTATTTGCTAGCTTTTAGCTTATACGTTGTCTAGCATTTTTGTATGTAATTAGACAATGCTGTGCATATCTCTTAACGAATCGGGGACACTTGTAAAATAGTAGTACCATTAGTTTCAGACATTGACAGACTATCAGAACTTGAAATTATATATATTTTCTTAAGTAACATAAAATAAGTCCTTAACTCATATTATTTCATAGTTCCATTGTTTAGTACTAGGCTATCTGCCCTGAGGCATTTGCAAGCCTAGCCCTAGAGATGTGGCTTTCGCCATCCCATGTAGTGGTACTAAGGTGTATAGAGTAAATTTAGAATACTGTGCCTTTGTCTAGTAGTGACACATTGAAGACCCCTTACTTATTAAAATTAGTTTACTGTGCCTCTGTTAAGTAGCGATACAGGGGTGACCCCCTGGGTAAACCTACGATCTCCCATCCACTCGTCAAGATTTCTCTTGAAGAGAGTCAGTGAGGGGCTCTGCCTAACATGGACTGGGATTTTGTTCCAGAGTATGGGAAGCCTCTGAGTTATGAATCTGTCCCTCCAGCATGTTCTATTCATGTTTGTACTGAGGTTTAAATCTTTGGCTCTCGTGGTTCTTATGGATTTTGATTTTTTGAGGTGGAGTATGTCCATCAATTCCTGGTTGGACATGGCCCTGTATGTCAGGCACAGATCACCTCTGAGCAGGCGGTATGCTACTGAATAGAACTGGAGTTTCTTTAGCCTGGCAGCATATGACATATGTTGGAAACCCTTGATCCTCTTGGTGAGGTACTTCTGGGGTCTCTCCAGCTGTTGTAAGTGCCGGGTGAGGTACATACCAAATGGGGCATTGTACTCAATCATGGGCCTGATAAGGGAGGAGTACAGGGCACGATGACCTCCTTTGATCTGGATGTGAACCCCTTCATGATAAGGTGGGCAAGGTAGAAAGTCTTTCTAACCACTTTGGCAACGTGGGTGTCAAATGAGAGGTCACTATCAACTTGGGTCCCCAGGTCTCTGATTACTTTTTCGGTACTCAGTGGGTTACTGTCTATGTGATAATTTGTGGGTATTTTGTTTTTCCCAAAGGGGATGACTATACATTTCTTGGCATTCAGTTTAAGGCCGTGATTCAGGCACCAGTTGTCCATTTCGGTGAGGCCTTTCTGTAGGATGTATGCGTCAGCTGGTGTATCGACTATGGCGCCTAGTTTGCAGTCATCTGCGAACTTTGTCAGCCACAACCCTCCCATGTTTGCTTTCACATCTGAGAAGTAAATGCCGAACAAGAGGGGTCCCAGGACAGAGCCCTGTGGGACACCACTTGTGACTGGCTTTGAGTCTGACATGGCTCCCGCAATCTTGACTTTATGGGTTCCTTTCTTTAGCCAGTTTGCAACCCATCTTGTGACATATGGATTTACTTTTAAGCTGTTTAGCTTTTCTGTGATCCCCGAGTGGGGTATTGTGTCGAAGGCTTTAGCCAAGTCCAGGTAGGCTGTATGGACTGCCTTGCCCTCATCAATGGCTCTAGTGACTGTTTCGAAAAAGTCAACCAGGTTCAAAAGGCAGGATCTACCTTTTACAAAGCCGAACTGGGTGGGATCAAGTGTCTGTAGGTCCCCAATGTCGTTGTTTATGGGTTCCATAATAATTCTTTCCATAGCTTTGCAAACCAGGCTGGTCAAGCTTATGGGGCGGTAGTTCCCAGGGTCTGTAGTGGAGCCTCCCTTATGGAGTGGTACCACTGTTGCTGTATGCCAGTGTTCAGATACATATCCTGTAGTAAGGCTAAGGTTAAATAACATTTTTATATGCGGGTTTAGCTCCTCTTGGAGTTCACGTATCACGCAGCCGGGGATACCATCAGGTCCCATAGATGCTGTATTTTTTGCTTTGTTGAGGGCGGTTCTCACCTGGACATCAGAGATGAAAGGGAGGTTACATTCAGCTGGGATGAGTATTTCTTCTTTTGGAGGTGAGGGAGGGGAGAAATTTGCACTGAACCTGTCTGCCAGAATGTTGGCAATATCTGTGAGTTCGGTAAATTTTTTGTCGTTGTGTACTAACTCTGAGCATATCTGAGTGTTTCCGCCCAGGTTTCTAACATAACTGAAGAATGCCTTGTGGTTATCTTTAGTGTCCTTGGCGAGTTTTCTCTCAAAGTTGGCCTTGGATATTTTTATGAGACAACGTAGCTTTCTACTAGTGCTGATCAGAGATGCCTTCCTTTTATGGGATTTTGCTCTGTCTTGCAGTAGCTTCCTTCTTTTGTTATACAATTTGTTTATGGCTGGGGTCCACCAGACAGGACGCTTTCCTTTGGTGGAGAGGTTCTTGGTTTTATTTGGGATTGCACGATCCATGCATTCTTGGAGATGTCCGTAGAAAGCATTTGTGTAGGATTCAGCATTGTGGGATGTGGTTTCCATTGGCTCTGAGGGCTTAAATGATACCATCTCAGTCTTGAGAAGTGTAAAGTCGGATTTTGAGAAGTTTCTCACTGTAGTCTTTTGTGCTGGGGGTGGAGGTGGTAAATGTATATCCAGGGTGATTAGTTTGTGGTCAGATCTCACCAGTGAGGGCAATACTTCCAGTGTGGAGCATTTTGTCCCCATGTTTGTGATGATCAGGTCTAGTATATTATCCCCCCTTGTGGGAGAGGTGACTAGCTGTTCCATTGCATTTGAGTTTATGAATTCCAGGAACCTTTGGGCTAGGGTGTTAGGGCTAGAATAGTGCACCCAGTCTATGTTAGGGTAGTTGAAGTCTCCCAATATGATGGTATTTGGTGAGACATTCATATCTTCCAATGTCTTCAGGAAAGCTGAGTGGGGTTCTTGAGAGTGGGAAAGTGGTCTGTAACATGCAACCAGTTGTATAGCAGTTTTGCCTGCGGTTAGCTGCACCTGGATATGGTCTCCGATGCTTCATGAGTTGCCACTAACCTAGAGGTGTGGGTATCCTTGATGAATATGGACACTCCCCCTCCCTTTGTGGTTCGGCCCGGGTTTTGGGGCCGAAAAGCATGATATGAGGTAAAGCCTGGTAGCGCTGGGGTGCTCTCAGGAACCTTAAGCCAGGTCTCGGTTACATCGCAGACATCAATGTTCTCCATACTGAGGAGAGCTTCGAGAGCCTGCATCTTGAGATTTAGACTTCTGGCATTGAGCAGCATTACCCTTAATTTTTTTCCATTTTTGTTTTCTAAGGAGGTGGGTTCGTCTTTTGAGCCTTGCCTAAAAAAGGCACTATGGGGGTGGCAAGAGCCTTAGCCAATATCCGGAAGCCCAGTGGTGACAGGTGCAAGCCGTCCCTTGCGAAGCAGTGTGGCTTGTCCAGCATGTCATCCCAAGCAGACAGACATTGGATCCCCCTAGAATGACACCAGTAATTGAGCCAATTATTAAAGCTGATCATGTTGTCTTTGTATTCCGGCAGCATTCTTGATGAGGGCAGGATGCTGCTCATGGTCAGGGTCATACCAGCCTGGGCTACATAATCAGAGAGCTCCTCAATGTCTCGTTTCATGTAGTCCAAGGAGGTACGTCTCAGGTCATTCACGCCAGCATGGACAATGACAGAGTCATATTTGTACGTGCTTTTGAGTGACCTGAGTGCGTGTGTTATATGGCGGATTCTAGCCCCTGATAGGCAGCTTACCATTACCCTCTCCTTGCTCAGCCTGGTAAGTGGGACGTCAGTGTGTCTGACTATAGAGTCACCTATCACTAGTGTATCAGGCATAGTGTTTGGCCTTAAGGGCTGTGATTTATTGACACACCGATTTATTGAAGTATGTGTTGCATGTGTTATGTTTTGAGGTGGTGGATTTTTGGGTGTCTGCTTTGGGAGCCTCTGTAGTTTTGGTAAGTTTTTTAATAGAGCCTCCGAGTATGTTTTTGTGTTATTATGTGCTTGATTTGCAGTTGGGGTAGGTCTATGTGGGACTGGGTTTGTTGTGTGTGTGGTTATCTTCTCCTCCTGTCTGGTCTTGCCAGTCCTGAGTTGAGAGAGTTCAGCCTCCAGTTTGGCTATATAGTTGCATCTCTCACATGTATTTGTGTTTGTTGGGAGGAGGAGAGGGTTGTCTGTGTACATGAGACAATTATAGCATTGTCTCAAGATTCCCAGATTAACCAGCTGAGCAGGAGAAGATGCTAGCAATCTACCACTCGACATGCTAGAATATTTTAAGAGAGTGCTGTGCCTTTAAGGGAAGTGGTTGGGGTGGTAGGTGGATGTAGTGCTACTAGAGTTTGAGAGTGCTTGCTTAGAAGAGTAGCTTAGAGAACAAGTGCTATGCTTATAATATAACGAGTAGACTGGTTAATCTAAGAGTAGAGCTGTCTAAGGGAAAATTTGAAGAGCAGACTTGACAGAGCCAGGAAAAGTTTAACCCTGTTTAACCGGTGTTGCGCTATGTGCACAATCGCGCAAAGCCGCACTAATGCGGATTTTAAACAGGGAACTTGAAAAGAGCTAGAAATGGTCCAAAACAACCAATTACTACAGCTCTTGTGCTGAGGTCACTTCCTTCAGGGACAGATAGGCTGCTCAAGGCTCCCCACTCCCACTGGTGAGCAAAGAAACTTCCTTCTTATCCAAGTAAGGTAATGGACAACACAGGAACTACACCACAGCCCAGAATACAGCAAAGCCTGTAAACTGGTCTAAACTACTCGAGGAGAGGCGCGAAACCAAGGATTATTTTTTTGTTTTTTTTGTTTTTAGATAGAAAACACTCAGAAATACAGAAGGCAGCAATAAATCAGTTACACAGGCTAGCACACTTTATAGTGGGCTGCCTCAATAGTTAAACAAACAAACACAGATTTTCGATTCATTTTCGACAAGGTAAACTTTTAAGTGCAGATACTATAAAATGCAGCAAACAGTTAAAAAACAGTATAAGCTTGTTTAAAATAAGCAAGAGAAGGTATTCCAAGTAAAAAACAGAAAAAAAATACTTAAATCTGGAAAGTAGTCGCTTTTCTCAGTTCTCTGTAGCTAGGACCACTCTGCAGGACCACGTGGAGCTGTCTCTGAGTAGTATAGCCAGAAAAAAACACTCTGAGGCGGATTTTAAACAGGGAACTTGAAAAGAGCTAGAAATGGTCCAAAACAACCAATTACTACAGCTCTTGTGCTGAGGTCACTTCCTTCAGGGACAGATAGGCTGCTCAAGGCTCCCCACTCCCACTGGTGAGCAAAGAAACTTACTTCTTATCCAAGTAAGGTAATGGACAACACAGGAACTACACCACAGCCCAGAATACAGCAAAGCCTGTAAACTGGTCTAAACTACTCGAGGAGATGCGGGAAAACAAGGATTATTTTTTTTTTTTTTTTTTTAGATAGAAAACACTCAGAAATACAGAAGGCAGCAATAAATCAGTTACACAGGCTAGCACACTTTAGTGGGCAGCCTCAATAGTTAAATTAAACAAACAAACACAGATTTTTGATTAATTTTCGACCAGGTAAACTTTTAAGTGCAGATACTATAAAATGCAGCAAACAGTTAAAAAAACAGTATAAGCTTGTTTAAAATAAGCAAGAGAAGGTATTCCAAGTAAAAAACAGAAAAAAATACTTAAATCTGGAAAGTAGTCGATTTTCTCAGTTCTCTGTAGCTAGGACCACTCTGCAGGACCACGTGGAGCTGTCTCTGAGTAGTTATTGTCATATTATGCATTGGGCAGCCACGGTGGTGCAGCGGTTAGCGTTGTCGCCTCACAGCAAGAGGTTCTCTGGTTCGATTCTCGGCTGGGGTGCCTTCTGTGCGGAGTCTGCATGTCCTCCCTGTGGTCGTGTGGGTTTCCTCCGGGTGCTCCTGTTTCCTCCCACATCCCAAAGACATGCAGTAGGTGAATTGGACACTCTAAATTGGCCCTAGGTGTGAGTGTTTGTGTGCCTTCTGTGGAAGGTTGGGTGCCGGGCTGGCAACTTGACACTGTAAAACTCCCCTGCCAATCATGAGCGGACAGATGGTCCGCTGTGGCGACCCCTAACTGGGAAAAGCTGAAAGAAGAAGATTGTCATATTATGCATTAACTTTTTTTTCTCCAAAAGTTATCAGTTGTAAGAGGGATGGAGCTAAATTTGAGTCGAATCTGGAATAGTTGAGAGGTGATGCTGTAATGGTTAGAAAATCCACTCAAAGAAAACGTACAGATTTATGGTTGTTTGGATCCTGTACAATTAACAAACCTTCTTTCAGTAACAGTGGTGAGCGTTGTTTTATCTGTATGTTGATTTAAGGTGCAGAATGAATTACTTATCATATCTTTACAAAAGACTGACCTCAGACTCTGTGACTTGTATTCCTTTTAGCAATATTTTTGCCCTTAAATGAATATTAATCTCTTCATGTACTGCTGTCGCTGACATAATCTTTTACTTTAAAAAAGATTTGTATTTAATGATGCGGGTTAAGTATACTCCATTGCAAAGAATGAAGCCTGAATGTGATTCAGGTTCATTTAGTACTAAAGGTATTCATTGTAGGCTGAGTTGACAGTGGGAGGATGGGTGTGTTTATCCTTCAATAAGATGTTTGTTTAGATTGCAAGGTGCCACAGTACTTAGGAGGAGGCGTGATGATGTAATGCGAACCATGATCATGCATATTTTTCATCAAATCATATTGCGGGTACATGAGGAAGGCGTAGAAGCCCCCTGCAGTGATGCGGTCATATGTCATCTACCAGAAGTGGGGGGGTTAGCACTTTAACAAGTTAAATATAATGCCTGACTATATGATAGCTCCTGAGGCCAGCTGTTGCCTATGAGGAACGAATGGGCCAGTCATTTAGTGTATGAAAGAACTGGTTGTCAGCAGGAAATGGGGGAAAATAGAATACATTTACACTGACTTAACAATGGTTCGCAAATGTTATACTATCACTATCTATATGAGTGATGTGATTATCACAGTGTATAAAGTACAGTATCAGAAATATCTTAGTATTTTTGTTTGTTTTTAATTAGTTGACCAATGATCATTATAGACATTATGAACAACCCAGGTACTCAATCTTTATATCCCAACCCACAGTAAGCCTCCTAGCCATCCTTGATTAATAAAAGGCAGATCACAGCCTAATCCCAGTGTGAAGGGACAGTGATTCAAATGCAATTGCCCGCGCGAACCGAATGTTCCTGCTCTCATTCTCTATATCATCATTAAAAGAATTGCAAGCAGCAGCACATAAGACTAAAACAATCACACTTAACACACAACTATATAAATAATCCAAGCGTGATGGAACAGTAATTCAAAATGATTGGAACGGTCCCTTATCAATAAAAGAATTGCAAGCAGCAGCACATAAGAATAAAACGTCTGGTCCAGGGAACAGTCATAACAGCTAGAATTGAAACGTCTGGTCCAGGGAACAGTCCTAACAGCTAGAATTGAAACGTCTGGACCAGGGAACAGTCCTAACAGTTAGAATTGCAGCTAGCAACTAAAGTGCTGAGTTTTCCTTACCTGGAAACTCTGCTGCTGGAGTCAGCACATGCACGTTACTTGCTGTCCATAAACAACAGTTAAGCTGATGTCATCTTGCACACCTCTGATGTCAGCGAAAAAAATAATCAAAATAAAAAAAGCCAGGAAATTCGGGAATAAAGGGGGCCACTCAGGAATTTGTGCACCCCATTATTTGGACCTCTAAACTGGTAAATGCAAGGAATTCGGTACGGTTGAGAGGTATGATTACAATATTAAGGCTGCTAGGAGGCAACTACTTGTATAACTTATTCACTTCCCACAGTTTCAAACGTCATTTATTTTCCTCTGAACTGCTTGACAATGTACTTTTTAATGTTATTTACACAGTAACTTATACATTTCTCTCAGCAGACACTGTTCAGACCTCTCGCGATTAATAGCTTACACCTGCAGACTTCTCATCTCCAAGTAAATCTAGTTGGGATGGAAAACAACTAATAACTTTGTAGATGCATGAAATAATCTTTGTAAATTTCAGTCGGAATGCGTGTTTAGACTTTTCAGTATTAACTGCATCCACCTGTAGGCTTCTTGTGTCCCACTGAAAGCCACTGCTAATGGGGGAAAATTAGATAATGATTTTGCAAATGCAAGAAATAAGTACTGTTTCCATGCCTTTCAACATTTTAGCTTATTGTTCAAGCTTATTTGCATTTAAAAGAATGTCTTTAGCTTAAACCAAGTAATTGAGATATCCACCTCTGAAAACAGGAAAATGATTTATTTATTTATTTAGTTAGTTAGTTTATTTTATATTTGTTTACCGGGGAGGTCCGACTGAACAGAGCTGTCTATTTTCAGCAGAAGCCTGGGGAGAAATGCTCCAGAACAATTGCTAACATACTATACTAGGGATATTTACATGAGCATGTGGTTTACACATACAGTTATAAAATATAGCAGATATATGAAAGCTATGATGGCATAAGATATTTACATAAGCATAGTGGTTTAGACATACAGATAAAAGTATAGCAGGTAGTAACATATGATTGTTGTTCATGCAGTATGTTTAGTAGAGATCATCTTAAAGATGTACTGAAGACAAGACAAGAAAGGAAAAGCTAAAAAAATACTAGCCAAATAATCTTGAAGATGTAATAAAGATAAAAGAAGAAAGGAAAAACTAAAAATACTAGGCAGTTTGTCAAAGGAGGAGAATATAGACAAGTTCATATGAGGTTCATTGACATTTTAAGGGAAAGCTTTTCAACTTAGTCTAGGGGAGAGTTAGTGGGTATAGATGGGACAGTGGGGAGTAAGCAGCGGTGAGCTGGTAAGTAACGTGTGATAACATATAGTGCATCTGTGGGAGTTTTAAAGAGGTTGGATAGTGGGTAGGGGAAAGGAGTTAGAATATGTCAGCCAGGTGCTAGGCAGTTACAAGTAACGTGTGATAATATATAGTGCATCTGTGGGAGTTTTAAAGAGGTTGGATAGTAGGTACCGCAAAGGAGTTAGAATATGTCAGCCAGGTGCTAGGCAGTTACAAGTAATGTGTGATAATATATAGTGCATCTGTGGGAGTTTTAAAGAGGTTGGATAGTGGGTAGGGGAAAGGAGTTAGAATATGTCAGCCAGGTGCTAGGCAGTTACAATTAATGTGTGATAATATATAGTGCATCTGTGGGAGGTTTAAAGAGGATGTTGGATAGTAGGTAAGGGAAAGGAGTTAGTATATGTCAGCCAGGAGCTAGGTAGTGACAAGTTCATAGGTAGGTACTAGGCAGTCTGCCCGAGGGCATTGATAAGCCTAGCGAGAGTGTGTCGGCTTTCGCCGCCCCATTGATTAAATAACTGATCCTCTGTCAAGCAGAGCCAATGAAGTGATCCCATGGGTGTATTTTCTGTTACCCATACACTCATAGGTTCATAGGTAGGTATTAGGCTATTGGCCCTAGGGCCTATATAAGCCTAGCCAAAAGGTACCCTGGCTTTCGCCACCCAAGAAAATTATTTTCCTGTGCCACTGTTGAGCAGAACCACAGAAGTGATCCTAACTCACATACAATCATAAATATTTTTCTTGAAGAGTGCTAATGAGGAGCTTTGTTTGATATAGATTGGTACTTTGTTCCAGAGTATGGGAGGTCTCTGGGACAGGAATCTATCCCTCCAGCATGTTCTGTTTATTGTGGTGACAAGGTTTAGGTCCCTAGAGAGTGTAGATCTTAGGGATTGGGATTTCCTTAAGTGGAGCATGTCCTAAAGCTCTGGGTTTGACATAGCTTTGTGTGTTAGGCAGAGATCGCCTCTGAGTAGGCGATATGCGACAGAGTAAAGCTGCAGTTTTTTGAGACGGTCCGCGTAGGGCATCTGTTTGAAGCAGGTAATCCTCTTTGTGAGGTATTTCTGCGGCCTTTCCAGTTGTTGTAGATGTCTTGTGAGGTATATACCAAAAGGGGCATTGTACTCTATAATGGGTCTAATGAGTGACGAGTTGAGGGGAACAATGACATCTTTTTTCCTGGATGAGAAACCTTTTGTGATGAGGTGTGCCACATAGAAGGATTTAACATGTGATAATATATAGTGCATCTGTGGGAGTTTTAAAGAGGAGGTTGGATAGTAGGTTGGGGAAAGGAGTTAGAATATGTCAGCCAGGTGCTAGGCAGTTACAAGTAACGTGTGATAATATATAGTGCATCTGTGGGAGTTTTAAAGAGGTTGGATAGTGGGTAGGGGAAAGGAGTTAGAATATGGCAGCCAGATGCTAGGCAGTTGCATGTCCAGGAGTTGTTTAGGTGGGAAATAAGCTGTTATTTCAGGATGGTTTTGTTACCCTGATTTGTAGTGATTTGATTATCTTAATAATACATACAGTGTATTCAGTGCACTTTTATATCTCCAAATGAACACCATCCCCACGGTGAAGCATGGTGGTGGCAGTATCATGCGGTGGGGTTGCTTTTCTTCTGCTGGAACTGGAGCTTAAGACAAGATGGAGGAAATTATGAACACTTCCAAATAGCAGTCAGTTTTGCCCCAAAACCTTCAGGCATCTGCTAGGAAGCTGAAGATGAAGAGGAATTTCACTTTTCAACACGACAATGACCCCAAGCATACATCCAAATCAACAAAAGAATGGCTTCACCAGAAGAAAATTTAAATTTTGGAATGGCCCAGCCAGAACCCAGACCTAAATCCAATAGAAAATCTGTGGGGGTGACCTGAAGAGGGTTGTGCACAACAGATGCCCTCGCAATCTGACAGATTTGAAGAGCTTTTGCAAGGAATTGTGGCCAAATATGTGCCATGCTGATAGACTCCTACACAAGATGACTGAATGCTATAATTAAATCAAAAGGTGCTTCAACAAAGTATTAATTTAAGGGTGTGCACACTTATGCAACCAGCTTTTTGTATGTTTTTTATTTTTTATATTTTTCCTCTGACAGAGTTGTTTGTTTTTCAATTGAATTGGACAGGTTATAGGTCAATAAATAAATAAATAAATATGTAAAAGTTACATAATATGTTTGTCTTTTTGGCTTTTCCCGGTTAGGGGTCGCCACAGCGGAACTCCGGTCCGCTAATGATTGGCAGTTGGAGTTTATGGTGTTGAGTTGCCAGCCCGATGCCCAACCTTCAACGAAAGCACACCCATTCAACGCATGTCTTTCGAACGCCCACTCGACCGCGGGGAGGACATGCAGACTCCACACAGAAGGCACTCCCAGCCCAAGCCGAGAATCGAATGGGAGAACCTCTTGCTGTGAGGCAACAACGCTACCGCTGCACCACCGCAGAAGTTCATAAAAGAACAATACTATTTGTTTTAAAACCATTTTATCTATGTACATATATAAAAAAAGAATATAACAGAATTGCTTGCTTTATTAATCCATTTGTATGCACACAATTCTAAGTTATTCCCATTGTGCCCAAAACAGCAATGCAATGAATTGTGTGTGTTTAACCTTTTAATATCTATTTGCTCTTAATTTTAAAGCCAGGACTAAGGAAAGGTGCTCATTTAATCCCAGTAGAACACAAGCATCTAGCTGCAATTGCAAAATGAGTTCTCTTAGTTCTAGCCTTGATTCCCAATCAGCTCCCTTTCCTTGTTGCATCACTTTTTCTGTTACCCAAAATTTTAAATCAGCTTGGGGGCATTTTAAACAGTGTCTATATAGTGTGTGTGTGTGTGTGTGTGTGTGTGTGTGTGTGTGTGTGTGTGTGTGTGTGTGTGTGTATATATATATATATATATATATATATATATATATATATATATATATATATATATATATAGTATAATACATATTTTATGTTTAATTACTTTATGTAAGTTCATTTTAAATTAGATAGGTGTTTAAGTGATTTAAATAACTGATGGCCAATCAGAAAAGTGTTGGTTGTACTTAATGAGAACATAAGTAGTTAGATGTGATTCTGATGAAGTTTCTGGGTTAAGAAATGAAAGCACTAAATCTGTGCTGTTGTATTTGTGTTTTTCATATTGGATTATTAAAAGAGTGGTGCTTTACTGACTGTGAGTCCTTTATTGGCACTGGAAACAGCAACTGGAGTGTTTCTGGTTATTGGTATCATTTCACTTCAGTATTTCACTTGGTTTCCAGTACAGGTTATAGGTCGCATTAAAGGTGGGAAAAGGTTTGAAATGATTTATTGTGGTCTCATTTTTTTATCACAAAAACCTGGCATATTAACAGGGTTGTGTACACTTTTTATATCCACTGTACATTTCACATGTATATTGCTATATCCATTGAGATTGATGGTTTACAATTCACTCAATTTTCACTAATTTCACAATGTAGCTGGTATTCCTGATCATCACTATCTCCCAGCACCAGTCCCTAGTTCATGTTCAAGGCATTAGTGATTCATCTTTTTAGCTTTTGTGCATTCATCTGTTTCTCAAGCATTTTCCTTTCAAACAGCAGAAACAGTTTCACTGGCAAACTCTCTCTGTGTGCTTTGTTATTTTCAGAAGAGTGAGAAACAGAGTCCCCCCTTCTGCCTGCTGACCCAGTCTTTGTTGGATAAACTTTTATTTCCTCCTTAGCCTGTCTGCATCAAAGCATGTATTTGATCCCTAGGGAAAAATATTCTCATGATTGCCAAGTACAGCAGCTTGAATTTCATACCTGACTCTTGACACTCCCTGATTGAAAAGATGGAACAGGCTATGAAAGAATACTGGTTAGCTAACAAAGAGGCTATGAGAAGAGTTGCAGTAGCAAAGAACAAGGCATCAAAGGCACTCTCCCAGCTTTTGGAAAGTGACTTGGTAGATGACACTAAAAACTATCAAGTTGCAAGGCAAAGACAAAGAAGACAGTTGGGCACCCCTCATAAGGGAAGCCAGCAATAACCTGTTCACCAGTCCACAGGATATTAGAGGCCGATAGAAGGAGTACTTTCAGAAACTTCTGAATGAAGAATACCTCACAGAAGCTGTACCCTAGAAACAACCTAAGATAAAAGAAGAGGAGGAACCATACATAAAAGTAAGAGCAGCACCAAGAAAAATGAAGTCAGGCAAAACAACATGCTTAGATGAGGTCCCAGCAAATATCATCAAGATATTGGGGGAAATAAGGGAGAAATGGCTCCTGAGAGTACTCATAGCAATTTGTAGAGAGGCATATCCCAGATGACTGGAGAATAAGCATACAAGTGCCAGTGTACAAAAACTTGTGGACATCCACAATTCTGGGCAGTAAAGAGTTATCAAACTCCTATCAAACCCCATGAAAGCTCTGGTGAGACTGAGTGATACATGAAAACACAAAGTAGAAACTAAGATGGGGGATGAGCAGTTTGATTTCAGATCATGATGCAGCACAACCAATCCAGGTTTTACAGTGTGACAGATAGATGAGAAGACGCTAGAAATGAGGAAAGGATCTAGCTGAGCACTCCTGGACTTGGAGAAAGCATATGAGAAGGTCCCAAAAAAACTGATTTGGGCAGTTCTGAAGTGGATTGAAGTCTCAGAAACATTGGTAGAATTAGCTGAAGCTATGTACAAGGACCCAATGACTCGCTTGCGAACAGTGTTTGGTCTCACAAAGGGGGTTCCCAGTGAGAGTGGGTGTGTATCAGGGATCAGCTCTGAACCCACTGCCATTCATATTGGAGATGGGCTACATTAGCAAGCCGGTCGGAAGGGACAGTTCAGCAAAGTTGCTTCATGCAGATTTTATTTATTTATTTATTTATTTATTGACATTTGTTAACCGGGTTTGCCCAACTGGGCTTGTGGCCCATTTTCAGTGGAGACCCGAGGAGAAAAGCTCCACTAGTACATTTTAAACAAGTACAATTTTAAACAACATGGATATAATAGCAGATGTTTTTAGCTCCGAACTCCTTTTTACCAGCTCGAGCGGCATGACAGAATTCCCTGCTCTTTTAAATTCAGGTTTTAAGAAGTGTGACTGTGCTGTCAGAAGATGTCTCTGACAGACTCCTGTGCTTTTGTCACTCCCTAGCCAGAGAGTCCTGCAGGGAGAGAAGGAATAAGATTCTCAAAGCCTGTGGCCTCGGCCCGACCGAGTATAGTCGAGATCTCGGCTCGGGAGCCGATCGATCCATCCCACTCTTCGGCCGCTGGCTGGCTCGTGATTGGTTTGATGCTGTGTTGACGTTCCCGGGGTTCACCCCACCCACGGACCACGCGGCGTGTGGCGGCCCGGGGCTCGATGGCTCCGGCACCCATGTCGCACCGTGTGGCACAGGCATCGGGTCGATGCGGCTCCGCTCCTCGGCTACTGACTGCTGCCGGGCTCGGCTGGACCCTCGCTCGGTCGGGCATTCTGTCGGCAAGTCGGCCTCGGCCGGCGTGCCCGGCCAGATCTGTAAGAGGTCGAGGTCTCCCCAAGAGGGACCAGGTCTGTCTCCCTCCCTTCTTCTATCTCGGAGGCCTCATCGCCTCTTCATCTTCATCGTCATCCAGATTGCGAGATTCATTCAGATCATCAGTCAGTAGATTGCTCAAGTCACAGGTACTGGCCCAAATGCTTAAGGTACAGGTACACATGCAAATGCTACACTGTCACCAATGCCATCTCAGCGAGTTACTCCCTAGGAGGCCTTCTAAATTTATATAACCCCCTATTCCTTACCAAGGGTGTCCTCCTGATGGTGTGGCTCTTAGGACGCCAAGCCTGGATTATGCGATTTTGCGATCCTTGGATCCTTTAAGGCGTCCTTCCAAATTCCTTGATGAGTCTGTTTTTCCACCCCCTTCTAGCTTATCCCAATCCCAAGGAGTCACGCCGATTCACGTGGGTCAGTCCCTAGGAGGCAGATAGACCATTCAGAGCCCGAATCTACTCAAGGTTCTTTTTTTCCCCAAAAGGCAGGGAGGCATCAGCTTATACAAGCCAGGGATTACACAATAGACCTTTGTTCTCAAAAAGTCATCCTTATCGCCTGCCAATCTATTACCCTTCATAGGCGCTAACTTAGACACTGTTCGGAGATCATTCTGGCCAGCAAGAAAGTACAGGCCAGAATGGTTCTAAAGTATTAGGTCATCATGGCTGCCATTACTCTCTTCTTCCCCTGGCTCGATTCTACATGCCTCCTTTCAGTGCAGTGCTTTTAGCGTTGCAAGCCCTCAGCGACTTTCTTCCCGTAGGACAATTTGCCCACACAGAAAACATGTTTCCCTCTATCAGGCCATCCCCAGAGACGCCTCTCCCAGGATTGGCCCCAGGGGGACTTTATGCCTTCAGGTCATCCAGAAAGCTACCTTTGAGTCATTGCCCCTACTGGCCTCGACAAAGTTTGTTCCCCTGCCTCCATCATAGGCTTCCTTTGATCTCTAACCCTGTTAGAGATATCATAGTAGCTTCACTAAAATCCTCTACCAGGAGGATTTACACGCAAAAATGGAACGTTCTCTTCTTTGGGGGGGCCCGCAGTTCTGGACTTCTTAGCAGATTTTTCACAATCAGGAATCCTCCTCCTCAGTTCCCTGAATATCTTTTCTTGAAAACTTTTATTCTAGTGGCTATTACATCTGCCAGGAGGGTGCCTATTTGGTTTTTCAAAAAGATAGTATCTTTTGAGAACGACAGAACAAAAAAATAGGAAATCTGATCAACGATAATAAAAAGGCCTTCCTGTTTTTAAAGAATTTATACGATCAGGGGGAAACAGCTGTGCTCAAAAAAAAAAAAAGCATCAACACTAGAGTTTAGCTTCTTCTACAGCTTTTTCAGCAGACTGCCGATTGCCCTTTTGTCAAAAAACGATCTGGGCTGCCTCGAGCTGGTAAAAAGTTCTCGAGAGAAAAAAAGCAGTGCCGGCCGGGAGCCGAGGGATCGAACCCACCCAGCAAAGAAAGGAACGTTATGGTAGGAACATAACTTCTTATTATAGCAAAAAGATTCACTTATGTTGGGTTACATGCATAAAGTTAAAGTTGCATTAAAAAGAAGCTAAGTAACAATTTTACATTGATATAGTTCAATAGGTCAACAATAAAAAAATGTTGTTTGTATAAAATTATGCAAATGCATAGTAGAGACATTGGAGAGAGAGGTGTAATGAGGTACTAAGTATGGTCCTTTTGAGGGTACATAAAGTGAAGGAAGACTAGGTAGGGTCATGGCAAGGGTAGGTTCTGGAATTGAGAAAATAAGCTTTTAGTTCATTTTAAAAGTGTGAGGTGTGGGAGATTGAACGTAAGTCAAGGGGAAGTTTGTTCCAAGCATGGGCAAGGGAGTGTTTGTAGAGTAGTTTGCCTACTGACCTTTTTGGGTGGTAGATATCAAGTAATTGTTGGTTAGAAGTATGGAGGGTCCGGGATGGGATGTAGATGGAGACTAAGGAAGATAGAGATGGACAGAAGGAGGGTTTATAAAGAATAGAGTGTAGCATATGAAATTGATAAGATAGCAGAAATTGGGGAAGTTCAAGCCATTGAAGAGAGTTTAAAGAAATGCTGTGGTGTGAGTTGTATGGGGAGTTAGTAATGAATCTGGCTATTTCATGGTGATTTTGTTTAGAGTGGAGGCCTGGCTATTGGTAAGAACTGGGGCATTGATGATGTGGCATTACAGTCAGACTCTGAACAAGAATTTCAGCATAGGGTAGGGAAGTAAAATACAAAACTGAAGGCACGTGGGATGAAACTGAGTAGAGATAAGACAGATGTAATGACAGCAAATGGGGGAAATCAGATAAAGATGAGAACTTAGATAGAAGGGAAGATAGTGGTACGGTTGACCAGCATCAAGTATCTGGAAGGGGTAGTTGAGGAGAAGGAATGCCTGAATGAGGTCAAAGCTAGAAAAAAAGGAGCTGCAGTCATCTGGTACAGAGTGCCAGGGGTAGTGTATGACAGAAGAATGCCAAAGAAGCTGAAAACTAAGGTGGACAAAACAGTGGTGTGACCAAAACTGCACAAATCGATGGGGCTCCATAAATTCTTACCAGGGACAGAGCCTACAACACTTCTGGACATGGACAGTCATTACTAAATACAATCCTGGATATTGACTAGAGTATCTATGGTATTACACTGCATGAAACAGCTAGGCTTGAAATGATCTCCAGGTCGATAGAGTAGTAACCTCCTATGGTCCTATATGGTACAGAAACCAAAACAATAAAGGCAGAGCAGTTGAGGAAGCTAGATGTGATGGAGGTGAAGTGCTTGAGATTGGTGCTAGGATGCACACTGTGTGACAGATAATGAAATTTGGACATCAGCGTAGAAGCTAAAGTAGCTTCAGTTGCAGGGAAGGTCATGGAGAGCAGATTATTGTGGCTTGGGCCCATGTGCAGAAAAGCAGAGGACAGTCTGATGAAGATTTGGGACAGACGTGAAGTAGACAAGAGGAAACAAGGGTGTCCAACAAGGAGATGGATGCATTGTGTGAGAGAAGACCTGTGACAGTAAGGCATGACCAGTAAAGAAGGTAGGAGAATGGCATTGAATGGAGAGAGAGAGAGAGAGAGAGAGAGAGAGATGGCTACCGTGATGATGAGGAAAAACATGTTGATGATGTAGTTGATGTTAACTGTGCTGCCCCAATTTTAATACATTTCTTTTCTGCCACAAGTTTGTCAGGAGCAAGTCTTTCTACTGGTATGATTCCATCTTTACTAATGTAAGTATTGGCTGCTTTCTGGTGGCTAGATTTGTATCATACACACGATGTGTCCTCTCAATAAATAAATCCTGCTGTGGATCACCAGTCCATTTGCTTATTAGTACTTTCATTAAATTAATAGTCTTTTTCTTTCACTTTCTTTGGTACAGTAGAAAATCTTGAATTTTCTCTGCTTGCTGTCTTTTAACTGAAGTAATTGTTCTAATGGCTCTTAAGAAGCCTTATCTTCAGCCAGCCTTCTCTTTTCAATCCCTGATGTTTGCAGTTTTTATCAGTTCATCTGAATAGTTAGTTAAAGCTCCTTCTATATTTTTCTAGCCTTTTGATACATCTGATTTATCTTTTCCACTAATTTACTGGAAGCCATCCTTTGTATCAAAGCTGAAACTTTAACTGCTTTTGGCTCAACATCTGCAAGATTCCACCAGCATCAGAGATCTTTCTGTACCTTTTCTGGTTGATTTTCTCTTACTTTTTCCAAATTTCTTTCCGAGCAAGCAGGCCATGTAATTAAAAATAAGCAACTAATTTTAGCAAAATTTAAATCTTTTACTGGCTTTGTTTTACATTTTGTTTTCACACTCTGAGAGCACTAATCAAGCTATTGATAAGTGTGGAGCCATCTCGGAACTCTACCTTTTCAGATTTCTTGTCTGTTCCAGTGAAATTGAGAATCAAACTGATTGTCTTCTTTTTAACACCTTTAGTGAATTATCACTGAAGACATAGGCAAACCAATTTATATAAAAGAAAACAAACCTTCCAGAGCTTATCTAAGCAATCTTGTGCTGGTTTGTGATTTACTGATCTTTACTATTAGAAAGACGTACGACTACGAGCAATAGTGTAAAGGAGTTCCAGATTTGTGTGACTTTCACAAGTTGTATGGTCAGAGCAATAACTTTACTGTACTTAATTTTCAATATTGACTTTTTTACTGATTGCACTTTTTCTCATAGAAGTTGACTTAAGTTAATTATCTTTGAATTCTGTGGTAATTGATTTTTATTATCCTTTTCTTTTTAGAATTCTTTATTCATTTTCAGCTGAAAATGAATGGATTCCTTAAATGAGTATGCCATTAATGATTTGCTAAAGCACAATCTTGTACAGCGTACTAAATGCTAGGCACATTTAAAGGTAACACGTGATAACACTGGTGATCTGTGCTGCTCTTGTCAAAAGTTGGATGATTTGCTATTAGTAGTAGTAGAAGATTTGGACTTACTGATAATAATTGCACTTGTGCAATTGGCATAGCTTGAAGAATTCTTGTTATATATATTAATGACTGGACTGACGAGATATATAACATTATGCAAAGAGCAAATAGAACACATTTCGGAAAGGAAGTGTCTATTGTCTGTAAAGATCACTCAACTCTTATTGAACAAGATAGTACCACTGCAAAGCACCATGGCACTTCCAAATAAAGGCTTAACGCCAAAGAATTTCTCACTGATTCAAAACATTTATTGCTAAAAAATGAGCGCTTTCGTGATTATCCAAATAGCTTCTTCAGACCATATAAAACTGACATTTTAAAATGCATTTATATATCATTTCAAGCAGCAAACAACACCAATATACATACATATCGGTCTCATGCATTTTACTAATTCCATATGCAAGACTGCATATGAGGAAACTTAAATGGTACTTAAAAAGTTTCTGGTGTCAACATTCTCAGGACTTGGAAACACTTGATTCCTATCATTCCTTGTCCAAGGGCAGAGTTGCTTTGGTGGGCAGAGGCTTGCAACCACAACAAGGGACTTCCTTTCACTCAACCCCTTGCCGCCCAAACCATGACAACAGACGCATCAGACTATGCATGGGGGGCTCACATGGCAGGCAAATGTATTCAAGGCAAATGGAGCCCAGGACAAATTCACCTGCATATCAATCAAAAAGAAATGTTAGCTGTACATAATGCTCTGACAGCTTCAAATATCTTATCCTTCCAGGACAACTCTTGATAAAGACGGACAACACCACGGTTATGTGGTACATAAACAAGCAGGGGGAAACTCATTCCTACCCACTCTGCAGGTTAGCCATGGCCCTGTGGAACACAGCCTTGCGCAACCAAGTGCACCTGAAAGTTCAATTCCTGCCAGGCAAACGGAATTCACTGGCAGACAACTTAAGCAGAAATCTACTGGGCCCACATGAGTGGAAACTGGAACCCAACTCATTCAAACTTCTAATCAACAGGTGGGGGACACCAGAGGTGGACCTCTTTGCCTCCCCCCAAAGCCATCAATTGAGCAAATTTTGCACATGAAATCCCCACAGCCAAGCATGGCGAGTGGATACCATATCCTTTACATGGGAAAACCTCTCCATTTATGTCTTTCCCCTTCTGCCCCTCTTGTCAAAAGTACTACTCAAGATCAAGCAGGACAGACCAAGGACAACCCTTATTGCCCCAGAGTGGCCACGCCAGCACTGGTACCCACTTCTACGCAGTTTGACAGCAGTGCCACCCTGGCACCTACACCAGACCCCCTCCCTGCTATCCCAGCAGGAGGGACAGATTTTGCATCCTCAGGAGCTAACAATTTAAGACCCCCGAGGAGAGCTCCCACCCCTGCTGGGACCTTAACTTTGTACTAGAGAAGCTCACGCTTCCCCCCTTTGAACCTGCTGTTACAGCAGAGTTAAAATTCCTCTCTTGGAAAACAGCTTTACTTCTAGCCATCACTTAAGCAAGAAGAGTGTCTGAGCTACAGGCACTAATGGCTGTGGAACCCTTCATTATTTTCCATGCTGACAGGGTCTCCCTCAGGACTAACCCATCATTTATACCCAAGGTGGTATCCAGTGTGGCTTTAAACCAATCCATCCATTTACCAACCTTTTTTTCCTAATCCTCAGAATAAAGGGGAGAGGATCCTGCACTCCTTGGACATGCACAGACAGCTCAGGTTCTGCCTTGACAGGATTAAGCCTTTCAGAAAATCTGACTAGCTGCTAGTCAGCTTTGCTACAGGGGCAGAGGGCAAAGCCATTTCAAAGCAAACCATTTCCAAATGGATAGCACACTGCATCCATTTCTGCTACAAACTCCATGGTAAGCCTACCCCATAGGGGATCAGAACTCATTCCACTAGGGCTACCTCAACTTCTACAGCATTTCTCAGGGGAGTCTGGAAGCTGCAACCTGGAGTTCTGTACACACCTTCAGCAAGTATTACCACTTACCTGTCCTCTCTAAATCCAGAGCTGGATTTGCCACAGCAGTCTTACAAGGCCTACTAGCCAGCCCTAATACTTCTTGACTGCCTCCACCCTTACTCAGCTTTGGGAATCAACCCAAGTGTGATGACTGCAACAGTGAAACACGAAGAACATAGTACAGTTGTGTACACTTACCATAAATGTAGATGTTCGAGTGTATTCACTGTTGCAGTCCTGGTTACCCTCCCTCCAGCCCCCTGACTTTTCTAGACTATTTTACCTATCCTATTTTTGGCCATATCTTATGGCTACGGTATTTACTTTTTACTGGAGGTGTTCCACATCATGTGATTGTTTTCTATTTTGGGGACTCCTGACATCTGGGGCAAGAAAAACTGATGTAATGGTGTCGGCTGCATGTTTTATACCCCTGACGACCTGACATAATATAAGATGTGACTGCATCCAATGCAGAAATCCCAAGACTCTGGTATTCAGGCCGACTGAGGGATACCTGCAGGCAGATAACCCAAGTGTGATGACTGCAACACTCGAACATCTACATTTATGGTAAGTGTACACAACTGTACTTTTGTCTTCCATTCCAGCCCAACGGGCCAGTTTGACTGATACTATTGTAGAACTTAGACTATGTATTCATAATTTAATTTTTGAAGTCCAAATTTGTTGATCAAGATGATAGTAATAATATGCATGTTTTTACAAATCCTGGCACTTATACTCCATAATTGTCTTCGACTCTAGAAGTATTTCTTAAAGTATGTGAGGAACAAATTGATGCGCTTTTGCATAACAATGAGATACATAATGAAGAATTAGCCCTAGAGGGGCTACAGAATAATGATGGTATAGTAATAAGACCCGCTGACAAGGGTCGAGCTATCGTTGTTATGGATAAGTCATATTATTTCAATTCTATGAATGAAATGTTGAAAGATGAGAACACATATAAAATTGCTGATCTTGCTTATATAGATTCCATGACACATTTTTTTAATTTTGTAGTGAACTGTTTTCAAGAGAATGTTATCTCGAAAGAACTGTGCCAATATTCTACTGTGAAATGCCCTCTGATACCAAGTTTGCAAGGTATTTTTAGATATGTTGTAGCAGGGGGAGGCTGGTTAACTGAACCAGCCTCAATATACATAGAAAGCAGCTTAGACCTATCTTAGATAAATATGAGGTTGTACTTCGTGATACAGGCAATTTTTTAAATGATTTATACAGCTTTCAGTCCACATATCAACCTAAAGGGGATGAGCATGTGGTTACTTTAGATGTTACATCTCTGTTTACAATCATTCCAAATGAGACAGGAATAGCTTATGTACGTAGCTTTCTTGTTAAGAATGGTTCTTTTGCTGTGGATAAGGGAGAATGTATATGCTATTTGCTTGAATTGATATTAGAGCATAACGTCTTTGTTTTTGCAGATACATATTCTCTACAGATCTCTGGCGTAGCTATGGGCACACCCTGTGCCAATAGCTATGCCAGTATATGGTAATGACTGAATGGGAGAACAGATATATTTTGAATGTCACATCCCATGTTAAGCATGTATGTTTTTATCATCGTTTTGTAGACTACCTCTTTATGATCTGGAATGGAGAGCGAGCTGACTTGCAACAATTTCTTGGTAGCAGTGACTTTTTGAAGTTTACGACGAATAGTTCTATTTCTAGTATAGAGTTTCTGGATGTGACACTATTCAGAGATGAACATCATAAATTAGATACTAGTAGGTTCAGAAAATAATGTTATAGAAATAGTTACTTACATTGTAAAGCATGCATTCGCAGCACATTTTTAAAAATATTATAAAAGATCAAGCACTTAGGTTCTCTAGACTGCATGATAGAAATGATGATTTTCAATGAAGCCTTAAGCAAACTGGTGTTGAATTTTTGCAAAGAGAGTATAGAAACACTGAAGTGGAATTGGCATGTCAGAAAGTTAGGGATGTCAGAGAAAGTAAGGGCAAACACTTTTTTTCTTCACCTGTCTCCAGAAATTAAGAGTAAAAAATATTATCATAAAGTTTCCTTTTTTATGACATATAGCACAGATTGTGCAGGTATTAGAAACATTGTCAAGAAGAAGTGGCACATTTTAAGTACTGATCCACAGATGAATAGAATTTTAGATGACTCCTCTAGATTTGTTTATAAAAATAGAAAATATTAAGGAGAAAACTTTGTTATCCAATATATAATATGCCTACTTATACTTTGCATGATGATAGTTTTGGCACAACCACTTGTGACAGATGTTCATATTGTAAGTTTATAGATAAGTCAAATGTATTCCTTCTTGTTTCAGGATGAATGAATCTATCTTTAAAGTTAAAGCTTGCTGTGAGAGCAAGAATTTAATTTGGCTTACTGTGTTCACTGTTCAGTTTTTTATATAGGGAAAACCAACAGACGTCTGAGGGAGAGTATTAGGGATCACTACTACTGTATCCATAAAGTACACAGTTATAGTGACCTTGCCAAACACATCCTGCAAAAAGGGGAGAGCCATTGGTTTATGTTTCTTGCTGCTGATGATGTCAAAGAAAATATGAGAAAAGGAGACATGGTTAATAATACAGAAAATAAGGAATTAAGATGGATTTTACAACTGTCAGTGCATAGGGGTTTTTGTTTAAATGAATATGTTCCACTTAAACCTGTTTTGAAAGGAAGAAAGTTGTTGAAATAAGGTATATTTCACATTTATTTCTTAAGTATTTTAATCTTGTCTTCTTATGCATACTTCGAGTGTTTGCTCTTATTAGTTGTCATGGATTTCAATTGATTTAATTAATTGGTGTTAAGTTTGCTGCTTGAAATGATATATAAATGCATTTTAAAATGTCAGTTTTATATGCTCTGAAGAAGTGATTTGGATAATCGTGAAAGAACTCACTTTTTAGCAATAAACATTTTAAATCAGTAAGAAATTCTTTGGAGTTAAGCCTTTATTTGGAAGTGCCATGGTGCTGTGCAGTGTTTTGTTGGTTTGACTTCTTTGTTTCTCTAGCACAGCTTCAACACTGGAGATTCCTGTTCTTTTGGATTTAAGATAGTACCACTGTAAACTTTGGAATTTTGGATACAAGTATTTAGTAATCTGAGGATTTAGAGCATATAGAAGAAAATAAATTAATTAAGAAAGGAAGAAATTCACAGCAAATAAGGAAGAAAAAGAAGCTGATAAATGTTTACAATGCAAAGAGAATAAGCACTAAAAAGTGCTGTTATGTGACAGATTACAGGGAATGATAGCATTTTTCTATCAGGAAATATTCAGTCTACAGCAAAGACATATTTTTTCAAAAAGAGAAGGTAGAAAAAAGAGGCATAGGGCAGGTGAAAAGGAAGAAATCAAAATTAAAAGTGGAAGGATTAAAGAAAATTACATTAAGAAAAAAAAGAGGCGAAAGACAAGTTGACATCAAGGTGTGGATGTACAAAGCCACCTTTTTGAGAGTTGTATGCTTGCAAATGTAATAAGCAGTGAAAACAGTGGGATTAACAAGACTAATGCTGATGAATATCATTCTTTGTCACAGTAAATAGAACAGATGTTACTGAATTAGAAGTTGAAGATTCTTCAGATCTCATCAGAAAAGATATTTTTTGTAATTGGAGATTCAGTTGTTAGAGGAACTTAACTTTTGCAGAGAAGATAATGAAGATCAAATAGTGTTATGTTTGTTGGGATCAAAATCAGAGGATGTGAGAAAGGTATGAGGTACTGCAATGGGTGCATCTTTTGCACCCATGTATGCTAACTTGTTTATGGGCCTTTTTGAAGTTGAGTTTTTGTATAGATTGAATTTTTTAATAGCTATGTTATTTTATATTGTAGATATATAGATGATTTGATGTTTTTATGTAAGGGGGGTGCTGAAATCACTCCCCAGTTTATAAATGATTTAGATGCAAGTCGTTTTCAGATAAAATTTGATGGCTTACAAATAGGAAAAACAGTTAACTATCTAGATGTCACTTTGACTATTAGGAATAGTAATATAGTAACTAATATACACAGAAAGGGAATTGGAGATTATAATATTTTGGATAGTAGTAGTTGCCATCCACCACATACTTTGAAGGCACTACCTTATAATGAATTATTAAGAGTTAGCAGGCTATGTAATGATGAAATGGGTCTAGAAAAAGGAAATAATAAAAACATGTATTAACTTCAAGCAAAGGGGGTATAATGAAAATGTTATTTTAGATGCCTTTCATAAAATAATGGATACCAGCTTACTTCATAATAGGCCTTTAGTAAATAAGATAAATAATAATAGAGAATTTAATACTGTGCAGGAGTGTAGAAAAGTTTATTTTGTTACTGTATATAATATTTTAAGTGAGAAAATTGATGTCATTAGATATTATTAGCCCTGTTTAATTAATATGGAAGGGGTAAAAAATCTGTGTATAACTGTAAATATCTCTTTTAAGAGAAGTAGAAATATTAAAGACGTGGTGGTACACAATGGATTTGTTTCACCTGGTGAAAAATTAAATCTACAGGTTGGTGAATGTGGCACCTTCCCTTGTGGAAGGTGTTTGGTTTGCCCCAACATTACCAAATGTTTTGAAAAAATAAATGGCGTAAAATTATGTTCCACTTCTGCTTTTTCATGTATAACCAAATCAGTGGTATATGCTCTGTCTTGCCCATGTAATTTGTATTATATAGGGGAGACTAAAAGAATATTCAAGCTACGGTTGCAAGAACACATCAGAGACATAAAAAATAATAATGCTAGAAGCCCTATAGCTTTACATTTTTTACTTGTCATAGTAGTGACTTTTCACTGTTAAAAGCTTGTATTTTGGAACATATTTCAGAAACACATGAAGTGTTAATGAAAAAGAAATTATTGTACAAAGAAACTTTATATATTTTAAAATTTAATACACTATCTCCAGAAGGTCTAAGTCGTGAATTTAACTGGAGAGTGTTTCTTTAAAATTTTTATTTATTTATTTACTTTATTTTACGTTTGTTGACCAGGTTAGTCTAACTGGATGGATTCACTTCAGAAGCTCGAATTTACAAAATCTCGAATTGCAAATAACCGAAACCAAAAGATCGAGTTTTGTAAACTCGAACTTCTGAAGCGAAACCAAAAAAAAAAAAAAAAAACACAAACTTCGCTTTTGCAGGGGGGCTTCGCCCCCATGCACCCCACACCCCCCCTACTTAAATATACCAACTCCAAGATCGCGCTACAGTGGGGAAATGGGAAATCTCCCGTCTTGCGCTGTATGTGGAAGCGCAAAACGGGAGATTTCTCATTTCCTGTCAACACCACAAAAAAATAAAACATTACATACACACAGAGCGTACAAGAATCCTTGCCTCTGTGTGTACGCAATGTATTAAGGTAAGTAAACTCTTATTTTTAAACACTACACATATTCGATTTACTGAAATCTCGATCATATGGTCTCAACCATATGAAATTCGAGATTTCAGTAATTCGATTATGTGAAGTGTTCCCAACTGGATACATGTCCATTTTCAGTAGAGTCCCGGGGAGAAAAGCTCCAAGACACATACAAAATACAATATAGAAAGTTGCAACAGTCCAAGCTTAAAAAATATAGCTTTTGTTAATAAAAAATTGTTACTAAAAAATACAAAATACAATACCCATCATGAGCATAACAGAAACAGTAAAAGGTAATGTACAAGAGATGATACTATATACATATATTTGAATTGCAATAACATGGTCTTTGGTTCTTTAAGGATAAGTCTATAAAAATGAAGAGTATTCATTAGTGTAAAGGAAGAAAGTTAGTCAGGGTTAGTACAGGAGCATAACCAGTGTGTATTGAGAAATAGGTTTAGATTCTTTTTAAAAAGTGTAAGTGAAGACAGAGTTACGAGTTCAGTGGGTAGTAGATTCCATAGCCTTCCATCAGTGTTGGAGAACAGTGAGTCTCCTGCTGTGTTGTTGGATCTGCAAGTATTAATCAGCAGTTTGTTTGAGGAGCGTAAATTCTTAAGATTGTTGTAAGGGGTAATGAGGCTAGTGAATATTGGAGTGTTGGTGGGTTGATACAGGGTCTTATGGGCTATAGCAAGCTGGTGAAATTGAAGCTGGTTTAGAAACTCTAGCCATCCTAGTTGTTTTAGATTAAGACAGTGATGAGTTCTGAAAGGAGAGCCAGTGGCAAATCTAGCAATATTATTATAGGAAATTGCCAGTTTGTTGAGGTTGTTTTTAGAAAGATTAGTGTATATAGGTGAAGCATAGAGTAGAGTGGAGATTGAGTTCTGGCTATAGCGGTCCTAGCTACTGGTTTAAGAAAGGTTTTGATTCTATAGAGGGACCCCAATTTTTTGTTGACTGATTTTATTGCGCTGTTTATATGAGTATCGAAGTTGAGGTTGTTATCTATCGTTATTCCTAAAAGTTTAGTGGTTGGGTCGGGAGAAATGAGAGTACCATTATTAGATATGAGTGTGAAATTTATAGGGGTGGACTTTCGGGTTGGCGTGAAAAGTAAAAGTTTAGTTTTATTGGGGTTTAGGAGGAGGCAGCAGTTTGAGAACAATTGTTCTACAGTATTGAATGCTTTTTGGGTAAGGGACTGTAGTTCAGTTGGAAAATGTATTTATGATTATTTTAATTGATGGTTGACTAATTAGATGATTGTTTAATTAATTGTGTTTAAGTGAATATATGTGTGTGTGTGTGTGTGTGTGTGTGTGTGTGTGTGTGTGTGTGTGTATATATATATATATATATATATATATATATATATATATCTATAGATGCACGGTGTGGCATATTTTGTAACTCCAGGAAGGCTGTGCCGAGGCACCAGAGTGTTATTCAGTGTGAATAAACTATTTAATACAAGACTGGTGGCATTTTTTTCGTTGGCTTTGTAGTCTGGTGTATTTCAACACTTGTTTGGTGTTTTTTATATGATGTGAGAAAGGCTTTAGAATGCCTTAATGAAAGGGAGTATGGCTCAATTTTTATTCATGTTGATATAAATGATGATATCCACAAGGACTCTCTGATAGTAGGGAGCTTACAGCCCACTTCAATAGCATAGCTTGTACAGGTGTTAGGACATATTTTTCACAAATCACATATAGAAAGGAGTGTAAGATCACAGTGAATGAAAAGATTTTTTTGGGTAAATACCTATGAGAAAAAAATGCCCCACTTAAAAAGATGGAAATCTGTACAGCATCCATGCCTAATTTTGGGCACATGTGCTCAGACAGGATGGCTTGCAATTGTCAAGATCAGGGAAGAGAATTTTTCAGCAAATATTTTGCAGTGTTTGACAAATACAAGGCAGTATTTTTGCCAGGTTGAAAATTTAACAGTCCACAGAGAACAGCATTTGATGCCTCTCTAACGGTTGTTAATGCTAAGAGCATTAATAATATAAAGTTCTTTATTGGAAAATTTGCTGCGTTTCCACAAGATTGATGTTGTTATTGTTTGTGAAACATGGTTAAAGGACAACAGCTGGAAGCCATTTGTGCCAGGGTATAAATGTTTTTACTGTAACAGACATTCTAACAGAAAAATTAGGTGGTGGTGTTATGGTAGGGATTAAAGATAGTTATGAGACCTGTGATTATTACATGTTCATTGATAACACTGTTATACATTGTATAACTGTGACAGTAAAGACAACATTGAGGCATATAACAATTGTTGGAGTGTATAAGCTATCAAAGTCAAGTATTAATGATCAAGAGGAATTCATACATTTCTTTCATGAAGCACAGGAGGAAAGCATAATACTGGCTGGGGACTTAATTACCGGAAACAGACTGGAATCATATATTCTGGAACAACAGTTGCTTCAGATTGTAAAAAAGCCTACCAAGGAATGGAGTATAGTAGACATTGTTTGTGTTGCTAAAGAAATTACTGATCGGATGTTGTCATTTTCATTCATTCCTCAGCTGTTGGGTTCAGATCCGATCCACAGATCCCACTCGTCCCCTTCTTCTAGTACATGGAACACTGAAATTCTCAAGCTCTTCCTTTTACCCATAACGCCCTAGTCACCTAACATACCCCAGATCTCGTTTGATGCCTAGATTGCTTTTGTGAGTTAGAAATATCCCATTTATAATATTTTTGATCTCTTTTCTCCCTTTATATTACATTTAAAGTTTAAAGTTGCTGTTAAATTCTTTACCTTTACTCTTTGAGTATATCTTAGTTATCATTTTGGTAGTTCTTCAGTAATTTATAGTACCTTAATTACCATTGTTGGTATTTTTCTCCTCTTCCCTTTTTGTCTATTAAAAAAAAAAAAAAAAGACCTTTCCTGTTTCTGTACCTTAACTGTTACAATGTCTGACAAGCCTTCTGGCTTTAAAACGTGCATGGCCTGTGGCTATAAAATTCCTAACTCAGACCACACTCTAAGTGCATCTATTGCTTAGGCCCATCTCATCTTCACTCAAGATTGTGACATATGCAAGGGGTTTAATTCCTGCACATTGATAGAAAAAAAAAGTTAATTCTTAGAGGATTGCTACCCTCCAAACTTGCGTCTACATTCTTTGAGGCTCAAACCTCTAAAGAGTTGATAAAAAGGGAAATTCTCTGTCTAAAGAGTCACAGAAAAGGTCTCTGAATCCATCTACTTCTATGGTGGACAGGATGATGAGGAAGTTTCTCAAGATGCAGATTTAAATGGGAATTGTCCCAGGTCAGACCCCATCAGGTCCAAAGACTCTTGTCAGTACTACTCCTCCATTGTTAGTTTCTTCTCTCATCCAGCCTTTGGTTTTGGAGCCATCTGATCCAAAAATCCTGGAGTCATCCATCTCGGATCCAAAGATGTTGACGTCTTTGACTTCGATGGTGTCTCTGAGTGGTCCTGTACCAAGTACTTCAGTACCGGAAGACTCTCAGAGCTGTAACATTGGTGCCGGCTCTGGGCTGTTGGATTCGACAATGTCTGAGACATCTCTGCCCCTCGGAGCTTCGGCACTGCAGAGCTCGGCTCTGACTCCTTTCTTGAGTAGTTTGCCTTTGGGGCTGAGGGAGCCAATGATCAGTAATCCTATCTTATCAAATTTGTTGGAGTCCTTTTCTCTGAGCCATTCTGCCTTCAAAGGGATGGAGAGAGCTTTCTCTGTTCCCAGAGTTTGGACCTCTCTTCCCTCTTCAGCTCTGTATACCCAGTTCCATTCCATTCTGCGTCCAGAGACTCAATCATCTGATTCACTCAGACAGACAGCCCAAACCAGTCTCCAGACAACTCAGCGGGGTATAGTAATCTGTTCTGACACTTCTCCGGAGCATTCTACTGAAGAAGCCCCTAGGAAAGGAAGTGTAAAAGGAGGCACTTAGAGTCTGAACAAGAGCCTGTCACAGAGGACACTGACTTTGATGAAGGGGAAGGGTCCCACAGATCACTACCCGGTGATGTCTTATTTGGAGATATTCTAGAACCCCTGAAACAAAGGAGTGGCTGGTCCCCTGATAACCCTTTCGAAAAGGAGTCAATGTTCCTGGAGGCCGTTGGCGCTTGCCCGTCTACCTCCTGGGTGACTCTATCTGCCAGTGAGCTCATTGACTTGGTCTCTCAATGGGCATGGAAGGAGCTTCACACTATTGAGCCTCTCCCTAAGAGGCTAGGTAGGATCTTGGCACCACCCAAGGATACAACTTTTTGGAATTATGGAGTGCCTGTTGATGCCATAGTTTTAGTGGTAGCCACTAAGAAGGAACTGATAGAACAAAGTTCCTTTGTCCACACCCCAAACAAGATGTCTGGGGTAGTGGACAGATTTGGGAAACATGTCTATGCTTCAGTGGCTTTCGCTTTTAGGTCACTGAATTACTTGGACATTTTATAAGACTTCAGAAGGATTTCATTAAAAACTTTCTAAATCTTTCTCTGGGACCACATCCTCAGAGGCAGAGAGCACTATTTCCTCTCAGTTGGCTACCCTTCAATCCATTTCAAACTCGTCCACGAGGCTCATCTCCCACATGGCTAAAAGTACCTCATGGGCAGCAGGTTCAGTCGTTTCCATCAGAAGACATGCCTGGATCCACTTGTGTGACTTTGCAGAAGCTATCAAATCTTCCTTTTGAACACTCTCTCAGTGTGAGTAGGAAAGAAAAAACCCTATCAGCTGTGGGAGTGCAGTTTTCAACCCCTCAGTAGACCTTATCTGGGAACCAACGAGGAGGATGGAAAATGTAGCTCAAAAAATAGCAGGGGCCCTTCCAAGAACCATGTGGAGACAGTTGCCCCAGGGGCGGGGGGGGGGACTCTAATGGAAACCGCCATCCCTGTGGCAGAGGTGATCCACATAATGAGGGTCTAGGAATACTTTTTCTGACTGATCCTATCAGTGATCATGAAAGGAGGCCTGACTGTCTATCTCTGGAGGCAGTCAGGGGTCATTTATCTCTGCACTAGAGAGCCTGGCTAGAAATTACAAAAGATTCATGGGTGCGGAGGAATATATCCAGAAGTTATATAGTACCATTTTCCCATCCACCCTGCTAGTATTAAACCAAAATCTCCAGTGTTCCAACAAGCTGCTAGAAAAAAAAGGGTTATCCAAGCTGTCCCTCCAGAATCATAAAGAATCCAGAACTTATTCAAGATTCTTTTTAGTGCCAAAGAAAACAGAGGACTGGAGACCAATCTTGCATCTCAGCAAACTAAATCGATCATTTCAGTATACTAAGTCCCGGATGGGGTTTAGTGCATTCTGCCTTTTCTGCACAAAGATGACTGGATGTGCTCGATAGATCTTCAGAATGTGTACTGTACTACCATATAAAAATGCACAGATGATCCAGGAGATATCTGTGTTTCTGGCTGGGAGCCAGTCATCACCAATTCAGAGCTCTGCTCTTTGGTCTCACCAAAGCCCCCAGGGTGTTTACCAAGTGTATGGTAGTAGTTGCATCTCACTTGAGACTGCAGGGATTTTGAGTGTTTCCATATCTGGATAACTGGCTTATAACTGCTCCTACCAGGCAGCATCTGATTCATGCTTGGGACTACTTATTTCAGTAATGCTGTCATCTGGGGATTTCTGTCAATTACAACCAATTTCAACTTGAATCAACTCAGATGTTGGAATTCAGAGGTGCTCTGTTCAATATGGTCACTTAAACAGCTTCTCTCCCAGGTTCAGACAACTCAGTTCTAGGTCAAAGAGATCATTCAAAGTTCTTCTCTTTCAGCTTGTCTAATTCGCCAAGCATTGAGATCTTTGTCAGCGGCAATCATTCTAGTATTGCTAGCAAGGTACCATATGAGGATCTTTCAGTGGACACTTGCAAGTCCATGGTCCCTTCTGTAACAACGTTTAACCAGTCAAGTCAAAATAGCACAAGCTTGTAAAAATTATCTTCTGTGGTAGATCCATTCCAGTCAATTACAAGAAGGCCATCCCTTTGTTCTGTCTCAACCTAAGGCCACAGTGACCATGGACGTCTCTAAGATATGGTGTGGGGGCACTTTTTGGGAAGGATTGTCCAAGGCACATGGTCCCCTGAAAATGCCAACACACATACCAAAGTCCTGGAGTTCAGGGCTGTCTTTCTACAGTTGGAGGCCTTCCAAGACACTCTCCCAACTGGGACTGTTGCGATTCAAACAGACAATATGCCAGTTGTCTGGTACATCAACAAACAAGGGGGAACCAGATCTTACCCTGTTTTTCGAGAAGCTGTGAGTATGTGGCAATGGATGATCTCCTCAACCACTTTCTGATAGCAACATACATCCTGGGGAAGTCCGTAACTGCAGACAAGTTAAACAGTGCCTCACAAATGGTCTGTCAATATGAAGGTTGCAAAGAGGATTTTCCATTGATTGGGCTAGCTATGCTGCGAACTGTTTGCATCTCCCCTCCACAACAAGTGTAGCTGTTTTTTTGCCCTGATCCCTGTGGGCATCCCCAAGAGACACACAAATTCACATTTGGCCTTCCAGTCTCATGTATGCTTACCCATTAACCCTCATTCCCACATTTCTCCAGAAAGCATCTCATTTGAAGAACACAGTTAACCTCATTGTACCCTACTTGCTTTGTCAGATCTGGTTTCCTTTCCTTTGGCCTCATCTTGTACACCCACCTTGGATTCTGGATCCATTTCCAGACCTACTTTCTAACCCAACAGACATGATTCATCCAGACATTTCAGGCCTAAAGTTAAATGCATGGTTTCTCCAGTTCTGTTAATTGCTAGACAGCTCAGGCTCTCCTTCCCTGTCCGTCACATTCTGTTATCATCCCACAAAGCTTCCACCAGAAAAGTTTACAAAAGTAAATGGAAAAGATTTGATTTTTGGGCACATAAAAATAATTCAGATCCTTCTTCAGCTATGATTTCTAAGGTTCTTCACTTTTTAGCTATGATTTTCAGTGAAGGAGCTAGCTCATCAACTGTAAGAGTGCAGTTAGCAGCCATTTCTAATTTTCATGTAGGAGTAAATAATTCAACTTCAGCATCTTTCAAACTTTGCAAAGCCTTTCTCCGAGGAACATGTATACGTTAACCTCTGTTAAATGACCCTGTTCCTCCTTGGGATTTAAATATTGTTTTGCAGACGTTAACCCAGCCCCCGTTTGAAGCATCAGCTAAATGTGAACTCAAACCTTTGACCTGAAAACTATCTCCTTTGCTGCTATTACTTCTGCAAGAAAGGTACCAGAATTACAGGCCTTGTCATCTAAACCTCCTTATTTGATTTTTCACAAGGATAAAGTATATTTGTGGACCAATCCTTCCTTTCGACCTAAGGTGATTCCAGAATCCCATATTAATCAGGTAATCAACCTTCCAGTCTTCTTTCCAGATTTCTGAAATAAAGGATAAATATATGCTGCACCTATTGGATGTTCACAGACCATTACGTTTCTATCTTCCTATTACCAAATATTTGACGGAATCCAAGAAATTATTCATTTTCTTTTCAAAATCAAAGTTAGGCAAACCAGTTTCTAAAGTGGCTTTAGCCAAATGGTTGACTGATTGCATCACTTTTGGATACAAAAAGTGGGTTTGCCTTTACCAAAAGCCCATTCCACCAGATCTGTGGCAACTTCTTCAGCCTTTCCATGTAGAACTTCCTTGGATGATATTTGTGCAGTTGCAGCTTGGACTAATCCTCATACCTTTATTGCTCATTGCAAATTGATTTTGATCTCTAGGGGAAGAGGAGCCTTTGGCTCAGCAGTGCTCAGGAATATCTTTCCTTAGAGTCCTTCCAGTGTTTAGGTAGCTGGGGACTCTGTCCCAACAGTTGAGGAATCAATGAAAATGACAACATCAGATAAATAAGTTATGTACACCATAATGTTCATCTGTGTTGTCCATTTTCATTCTTCCTTAACTTCCCTCCCACCAACCCCCTTTTTGCTCTACTCTTGCAAAAATTGAAGGATGCTGCAGAAACTGCTTTTGAGACAAAAATCAAGAAAATTTGAAGAAAATGTATCTAAAGATATTGAGCATAATAGGAAGCCATTTATATATACATAAGATGTGGAAGGAGTAAAGACATACAAATTGATAAACTGTGTGTAGATCCTAAAATTTATTCTCAAACTCAACAGGGTAAATATATATTTACAAAGTCTTTTGAAAAGCAATTTGGCTTCACAAAGGGAATGATAAGTTGTCCTAGTAAACATAGATCCTGAAATTGAATTAGATTATATTGAAAAAGAACTATGCAAACTGGATCGAAACAAAGCACAGGGAGGAGACAGAATTAGTAACAATGACGTGAGAACACTTCAACGTGAACTTACAATATGATACCATTATATCCGTTATTGACTATGTCATATAAATATGGTGAGATTCCTCAAGATTGGAGACATGCACTTACTTGTTAAACCTGTCTTTAATGGAAAGGAGACTATGACAAACCCAGAGACATGCAGACTCATAAGTTTACTATTATGTTATGGAAAAATAAAGAAGGTTATATTGGTTAAATTGTCAGAAATGGAAATGTTGGGAAATGAAACCACACATCATCATGCATCTGTTGAAAATAGATTTATTGCTACCTATAACATGGTGTTCTATGACAATATAATAACAGCTATGAATGAAAAATTGTACTGTAGTAGAATTTATATAGATTTAATTTCAGTATCTGATAGGGTGATACACAGAATGCTGATCAGTAAATTAGAACAAGTAGGTATTTATAATATGGATAGCCCCATGGCTTACAAATAGGACATGATAAGTATTATACAGCAACTGGACAGGTAAAATTCGAGGTTGCAGTCAGGGTGCCCCACAGGACTCTGTCTTAGACCCATATTTTTTTAGATTGTATCTTTCAGGTCTGTCCTTTTCATCTGAGATGTTCTACAGTCTATATGCAGACGATTTGACAGTGAGTAAACTGATATGTTACAGACAGAACATGTCTGCAAAAAAAAAGACTAAATTGACCATCTGGACACAGGAGAATAATATGCTGATAAATACATCAAAAACCTAAGTATATGAGATTTGGGAGTCATAAATTGAAAGGTATTTAGTACAGCACACAGTGATTGAAACTGTAGATTCATTTAAGGACCTGGGTATGGGTCTTCTTCACATGATTGACTACCACATAACTGAAGTTCAAATAACCGAGATGAAAATAATGAAAAGTCAGAAACCCGAATGGCGAAATTCACCAGGTTAAGTAACTACATGGCCAACTGTCAACGAAACTTGTGTCGATGTAAGTAAAACCCACCAATGTGGGGGGCTGCACACACACACACACGAAATGTGAGGGGCTGTGCCCCTCACCCCCCAACTAAATATACCAACTCTGGGATTGCACTACAGTGGAGAACAGGACATGTTGGCCAAGTGTTTGCTTACCCTAGTAAACAGTTGCCGTTCAGGTTCCTGAAGTTCCATTCTTTTTCATCTCTGTTATTTGGAAGTCAGTTTTGTGGCAGTCAGTCATTACAAGTAGAACCCCTGAATATATGGGTAGATCCAGCTTTGAGTTTTTCAAATCATATCAACCAGTTGGTTAATGATAAATCTGAAGTAGTTAACTTAATTTTATCTGCAACCTGTGGGTATACGGATCCATATCTGGTCCGAGCCGGCAACTTTTTTTCTAGCATCTTATCCAAGCTCCGAGCTCCTCCCCTTACCCATAATGCCCTACCATCTCCTATCTTCCCTCAGATCTCGTTTGCTGTGCCAGTATTGTGCATCGTGGTCTCCTTTGCTCTGAGCTAAAAAAGGGATAGTAATTGGAAACTTTTGTCTATTTCTAGTGTGATTGTGTAGGATTACCCTTCCTCCCCTTCTGTATTAGGACGTTGGTCGTTAGTGTAAAAAAAAAAAAAAAAAAGTTTTGTTGGTAGTAGAGTAGTTCTCAGGCCTGCCCTTCCCCTACTTGTGTGTATGTGTGTTTTTTTGTGGGAAGGTAGTATCCTTACCTTTGAACGCAGGACTATGGCTGATCAGCCAAAGCCTGTATTCAAAAAATGTACAGAGTGTGGCCATAAGCTTTCTCCTGCTGATGGTCACACTCTGTGTGTGATATGTCTAGGAGTAGCACATCTATCCACCCAGTGTGCTATTTGTTCAGGCTTCAACCCCAGGGCCCTTAGGGATCGCAAGGCCAAGCTAGTCACCAAAGCCCTTCTCCCAGTTTACATGCTGGATTCTGCCTCGGCCTCGGTCTCTAGTACACCCCCCCCCCCCCAGACAGAGACTCAGCCTCCCTCTTCGTCTGGCATTGGGTCCTCTAAGGACAGATCTTCAGTCAGCGAGGCTGACAAAGATAAAGAAAAGGAGAAGGAAAGATGCAGAGAAGAAAGGGAGAAAAAGAATGACAGGCATCGCAAGAGATCCCGAGACAGGGAGCTCTTTCTCAGCCCTCCATCCAAGACCAAGAAGCATGTTTCTCCTGGGCTCCGGTCACCATGTTTCTCACCGGAGTCGTTGGAACTTTCGGACCCGAAGCCCTCCACCCCTGTGCACAGACAAGCCAGATCCAAGTCGGTGGCCTCTTCGAGGTCGACTCGGAGCCTATCGGAAATGGATATGGACAGGATGACGCAGAAATTTCTTCAGACCCAAATTCAGATGGGAGTCTTGCCAGGTCCCTCTCCCTGTGGAGGGGCGACCTGCATGCCTCTTTTCCTCCCCATCTCTCCTTCCCCGATCCGTGCTTCGGCTTCGGGGCTTTTGGATCCTAGGTTCTTCGAAGCTGGTAGCTCGGCGCCGACGGTTCCTCCATCCTCGACTCCGGCTGTTACCTTGAGTTCCTCGGATCCAACCTGCTCGGATCCGAGTGACTCTCGGGGCTGCGGACAGGGAGTCAGACCCGGAGGAATGGATTCTTCGGCTCTGACCCTTTCGGACCTGATCCGTTCCCTCGGACCTCAGGCTACCCTGTCATTGGCCCCGGTCCCCGCTTCAGATCTGGGGAGGTATTCTCCTTCAGCCTTCAAAATGGTGGAGAGGGTTCTCTCCCAGGGATTGAGACTCCAGCCCATTCCCTCGGATACCACCCAGACCCCCCAGATTTGGCGACGACTCCCTTCATCCTGTCTCAGGGACAGCCCGTGCCAGAGGATCCCCAGGTCATTTTCCTGGAGGAAACCCCTGCGGCTCGCGGAACCCCTTCTGAAAGTCCCACTGAAGAGGGCCACCACAAGCGCAAGTGCAAAATGAGGCACCTGGACTCCCCCGAGTCCCTCACCACTGACACTGACTTAGATGAAGGAGAAGGTTCCCCCAGGTCACCTCCCGAAGATAAATTAAAAGAAACCCAAAGGTAAAAACTCAAAGGCAGTTAGGCGAAGACCACTCCTTAGCTCGAACAGGACCTAATACAAATTCACGAACACTTCTTTAGAATAAAAATGCTTTGTTCTTTATTTGACTCGATCCACATAAGACAACTCCAGTATAAATAACACAATCCTGGTTCATCTGAAGGACTCAGATTTCATCAGAACGAACATACATTTTAACTTCCTTTTATCTGTAAATTAAAATCACAATTTCTGACTACCTTTTCTTAAAGGTACATATATACAAATGCTTGCATGACATCTTAATCAAAAATAAAATGTTCATAAAGTGCTTGTGCAAAAATAAATAAAATGCATATGGAACAAATAATTAAAAACTGTACTATACATATAACAAATATAACATTTAATAATTTTTTAAAAAATGAGCTAAACATGTGTTAAGTAGGAAGGGAATATTATATTAACCCTGAACAATAAAATGCTCTGTATTGTAAGGGAGTAAAAATAGCCATGAATGCAAATGCAATAAATACAATAAATAAAGGCAATGAATGAAATACCTATAAATAATTTAAGTCCTATCCAGACTTAAAAAAGGCTTTATACTAATAAAATCATTTAACCCAGGTGCAGTGGTGGCATCACAAAGTATCTGCCACTCACTTTCTTTGTATGATAACCAAATTTTCCAATTACCACCATACATAGTTGTCTCTACCTGGTCGATGATCATAAAACTAAAAGTGTGGTCTTGTCCTTTCTCCAAAATATGCTTTTTGTATCTTTCTTCTTAATTCTGTAAAGGTGTTCAGAATTCTAGTCTTGAGTTTCCTCTCTGTTTTGCCTATATAATAGGCAGAACAGAGAGGTATACTACCCTCTGACTATTGCAATTTAAACTCTTACACCTAGTTCTCATAAAATTGTCAAGTGTGACCACACTGTTGCCATTAATACTTGTGCATTGCTTGCAAAACCACATTTTTCGTTTACCTTTTGTGTCCCTCCTGCCTCTTTTAATTCCAAAAGTTTTTCAGATTTTATAGGCACAAATAGGGTTCTTGTCTAGGTTGACCAAGTTGGTGTAACTCCCAGTGTCTTTTAATAATTTCTTTTACCAAGTTTGAAAAAGGACTATACAGTATAATACAAACTATTCTACTTGTGTGCACATTCTTTTTGTTATTTTCTAATAAAGCCTGACCTAACAAAGGTTTGTATTTAATACCCCAATTTCCTTTGACATAATTGGCCACATTTTCTACCATTCTCTTTGGATACCTTCGCTCCAAAAACATCCTGGAAATCTCTTCTATTTCCTTTTCCATAATCTCTCGTGAAGAGCTCATCCTTACTGCACGAATAAACTGGCCCTTCACCACGTTTTTAAACACATGCTGTGGATGACAACTAGTGAATTCTATATAATCGTTAGAAAAGGTAGACTTTCTAAAAATTTTTGAAGTAAAGCCATCATGAGAAATACTAATAAAGGTGTCTAAGTATGAAATACCCACTTTATCTACCTTGTAAGTAAACTTCAAAAATTCAGTACTAGAATTTAAATAGTCCACAAAAAACCGAATATCTTCAGAGGGCCCTTTCCATATAATAAATAGATCGTCCAGGTATCTGGAATAAAGGGAAACATGTTGGTAAAAATGGCTAGGAAACAAAAACCTGTTTTCCCATTCAAGCATGACCAGGTTTGCAAATATGGGGGCACAAGATGCCCCCATAGCCACTCCCCTGGTCTGCCTAAAGTATTCTCCATCATGAGAGATGTAATTATGTTCCAGTATAAGCCCCATCATGTCTAGAATAAGGCTAATTTTTTCCCAACTTAACTCTGAATACTTTTTTAGACTTTCTTCAAAAAATTCCAACCCAATTGAGGTAGGAATACATGAAAATAAATCTTTGACATCTATAGTTAAGAATGTCAAGTTGTTGGACCAGACATCAGATGTAATTTTACTAAGGAATTCCCAAGAGTCTTTTATCATGTGGGGGACTTTATTATATATATGTTTAGTCCATTGGTCAATAGATACTCCCATGTTATAGGTCTTAGAATATGAACCGGAAATAATAGGTCTAAAAGGTGGGCTATCTAAACATTTATGAATCTTAGGAATTCCGAAAATTCTAGCAAGCCTTGGGTATTCATTTCTCAAAAAATTATATAGTTCTTCAGTTATGCGGTTGTCTAACAAATATTCCTCCAATATTAAATCAATTCTATGATGCCCAATATTTATCTGATTTAATGAAATTTCCTCATAATTTTCTGAGTTGAACAGAATATCCTGTATCGCCTTATTATAATTTTCTGAGTCAAAAATAATAATACCCCCTCCTTTGTCTGGTTTCATTAATCTGATGTTTTTGTTGTTAACTACATTTTTTAGACATTCTCTCTCCCCTCTAGTTAAGTTATCCTCAAAAGGGGGAATAAATTTGTTTTTGGACATAATGTTACTTTTTAATCTATAAATGTCTCTACAAACCATTTTTTCAAATGTTCCTACCTGAGGGTGAGAATTTGGTATATACGTACTTCTTTTCTTGAGTCTCTCTTCATGATATGTAACTCCCAAATCATGGTTGTCTCTAAATTGAATAGCCAGATTAATTCTCCTACAAAAAAGTTTGATTTCCTTTATTGTATCTACTAACTTGAAATTAACTGATGGGATATACTTCATACCTTTACTGAATAGGTTGAAAAATTCACTGGTAATAAAAAAGTTTGTATAATTATATACTTTAAAACCTGCAAAAGAAAGAATCACGGGCCCCTGTTTGTATGTAACATAGGTATGTATATTAGATAGTCCTTCTGGACTCTCTCTATACAAACCCCTAGTCCTGGGGTCTGTTGGTCATTGTCTAATAAAACCGGGTGACAGGTAACAATTTCTTTCTTGTTGTTAATACCGTCTTTTTTATTATCCTTGTCTATTTCCTCTGATATTGTTTTGGTGCAGGATGATGTCTCCCCCCTTGAAAATTTAAATTTTCGTCTAACCTCTCCTTTCTGTTTCATATCCAAAATTCCCTGTCCTTGGTTGAATTTTCTACCCTCTAATAGATGTACACTTGGTGTTCCCTATACAAACCAACATCCCTTTCTATTTTCCTTAATTTCCTACTGTACACATTTTTGGCTTTGTTTTCTGCATATAAAAACTGCTTATGATATAATTCTTGCCATTCATCAAATCTGTTGTTATTCACTATTTCTTCCTCATTCAATAATAGGGAAATTTTCCCATCATTATATTTAATTAATTTCTTTATAAAACAAAAACCAAACTCATCAAACATTTCATTAAAATCATTTAAAATCTAATCCCCTTTGGGACAATGCCTAATATGCATTATCAATTTTTGCACATTTCAAAATAGTAAGTTTTTACCTAATGCAGTAATCTTGTCTTTCATATGTTCACAAGAATGTCTTTATTTAAAGCATTACTAACCCCTTCCAAATAAACACTTTCATCATTTAAAATTCATTCAAACAATCATTTACATCATTTCTTATATTTTGCTTGGTGACATATTTATGCTTATTTTTACAATTAGAAGTCATTTCACTGTCTCTAAATTCAGTTTTAGATATAGATGCAGCATATGTTTTGGTTACCTTTTTGTCATTTACAGAATTCATCAAAATCAGCAGCTGGTGAAAGGTTGATGTCAACCTCTTTATTTTCCAAGTCTAATCTTGTAATACAGTAGAATAACATTGTCCTTGTCCGTTTCATCAGTGGCTATTCAGTCCTGCTCAATGAAGCAGTTAAGAAACCCAAAGGTAAAAACTCAAAGGCAGTTAACTTCTTTAGAATAAAATGCTTTGTTCTTTATTTGACTCGATCCACATAAGACAACTCCAGTATAAATAACACAATCCTGGTTCATCTGAAGGACTCAGATTTCATCAGAACCAAGAACATACATTTTAACTTCCTTTTATCTGTAAATTGAAATCACAATTTCTGACTGCCTTTTCTTAAAGGTACATATATACAAATGCTTGCATGACATCTTAATCAAAAATAAAATGTTCATAAAGTGCTTGTGCAAAAATAAATAAAATGCATATGGAACAAATAATTAAAAACTGTACTATACATATAACAAATATAACATTTAATAATTTTTTAAAAAATGAGCTAAACATGTGTTAAGTAGGAAGGGAATATTATATTAACCCTGAACAATAAAATGCTCTGTGTTGTAAGGGAGTAAAAATAGCCATGAATGCAAATGCAATAAATACAATAAATAAAGGCAATGAATGAAATACCTATAAATAATTTAAGTCCTTTATGAACATTTTATTTTTGATTAAGATGTCATGCAAGCATTTGTATATATGTACCTTTAAGAAAAGGTAGTCAGAAATTGTGATTTTGGCGCCAATTTACAGATAAAAGGAAGTTAAAATGTATGTTCTTGGTTCTGATGAAATCTGAGTCCTTCAGATGAAAGCGCTTAACCAGGATTGTGTTATTTATACTGGAGTTGTCTTATGTGGATCGAGTCAAATAAAGAACAAAGCATTTTTATTCTAAAGAAGTGTTCGTGAATTTGTATTAGGTCCTGTTCGAGCTAAGGAGTGGTCTTCGCCTAACTGCCTTTGAGTTTTTACCTTTGGGTTTCTTTTAATTTATTTTGTCGTTGATATGGCTGAGACTGCTTCTCCAACTGCTTCATTGAGCAGGACTGAATAGGGAAGCTCACAGATAGCATCCAGACCGCTGGTATCACGGAGATGTTAAAGAACAAATCAGGGACTGAAATACAGTCGTCACCGAGAGATATGGACATTTTTGCCACTGATGAGGAGATTCCTAACGGACAAGGACAATGTTATTCTACTGAAACGCCTATTACAAGATTAGACTTGGAAAATAAAGAGGTTGACATCAACCTTTCACCAGCTGGTGATTTCACTTTCGATTTAAGTATATTGCAGCGTGATGAATTCTGTAAATTGGGTGCAAAACCAAAAAGAAAAAAAAACCCAAAACATATGCTGCATCTATATCTAATACTCTAACGACTAAGCAACGAACTGAATTTAGAGACAGTGAAATGACTTCTAATTGTAAAAATAAGCATAAATATGTCACCAAGCAAAATATAAGAAATGATTTAAATGATTGTTTGAATGAATTTTTAAATGATGAAAGTGTTTATTTCTCGGAAGGGGTTAGTAATGCTTTAAATAAAGAAAGGAATGTGCATTCTTGTGAACATATGAAAGACAAGATTACTGCATTAGGTAAAAAACTTACTATTTTGAAATGTGCAAAAATTGATAATGCATATTTGGGAAAGTGTCTTACCTTAGGCATTGTCCCAAAGGGGATTAGATTTAATGAAATGTTTGATGAGTTTGGTTTTGTTTTATAAAGAAATTAATTAAATATAATGATGGGAAAATTTCCCTTATTGAATGAGGTGGAAAATTTTGACTAAGAAATAGTGAACAACAACAGATTTGATGAATGGCAAGAATTATATCATATTTATATGCAGAAAACAAAGCCAAAATGTGTACAGTAGGAAAATTAAGGAAAATAGAAAGGGATGTTGTTTTGTATAGGAACACCAAGTGTACATCCTGGCTCGAATTAGGGGGAGACATCATCCTGAAGAAATTGTTACCTGTCACAGAAGGACTATCTAATATACATACCTATGTTACATACAAACAAGTTAATTTCAAGTTAGTAGATACAATAAAGGAAATCAAACTTTTTGTAGGAGAATTAATCTGGCTATTCAATTTAGAGACAACCATGACTACCAAATTCTCACCCTCAGGTAGGAACATTTGAAAAAATGGTTTGTAGAGACATTTTATAGATAAAAAAAACATTATGTCCCAAAAACAAATTTATTAAAACATCAGATTAATGAAACCAGACAAAGGAGGGGGTATTATTATTTTGACTCAGAAAATTATAATAGGATATTCTGTTCATCTCAGAAAATTATGAGGAAATTTCATTAAATCAGATAAATATTGGGCATCATAGAATTGATTTAATATTGGAGGAATATTTGTTAGACAACCGCATAACTGAAGAACTATATAATTTTTTGAGAAATGAATACCCAAGGCTTGCTAGAATTTTTGGAATTCCTAAGATTCATAAATGTATAGATAGCCCACCTTTTAGACCTATTATTTCCGGTTCATATTCTAAGACCTATAACATGGGAGTATCTATTGATCAATGGACTAAACATATATATAATAAAGTCCCCCACATGATAAAAGACTCTTGGGAATTCCTTAGTAAAATTACATCTGATGTCTGGTCCAATAACTTGACATTCTTAACTATAGATGTCAAAGATTTATTTTCATGTATTCCTACCTCTATTGGGTTGGAATCTTTTGAAGAAAGTCTAAAAAAGTATTCAGAGTTAAGTTGGGAAAAAATTAGCCTTATTCTAGACATGATGGGGCTTATACTGGAACATAATTACATCTCTCATGATGGAGAATACTTTAGGCAGACCAGGCATCTTGTGCCCCATATTTTTTTACCAACATGTTTCCCTTATTCCAGATACCTGGACGATCTATTTATTATATGGAAAGGGCCCTCTGAAGATATTCGGTTTTTGTGGACTATTTAAATTCTAGTACTGAATTTTGAAGTTTACTTACAAGGTAGATAAAGTGGGTATTTCATACTTAGACACCTTTATTAGTATTTCTCATGATGGCTTTACTCAATTCTCATTTTAGAAAGTCTACCTTTTCTAACGATTATATAGAATTCACCAGTTGTCATCCACAGCATGTGTTTGTAAGGATGAGCTCTTCACGAGATTATGGAAAAGGAAATAGAAGAGATTTCCAGGATGTTTTGGTATCCAAAGAGAATGGTAGAAAATGTGGCCAATTATGTCAAAGGAAATTGGGGTACTAAATACAAACCTTTGTTAGGTCAGGCCCTATTAGAAAATAACAAAAAGAATGTGCACACAAGTAGAATAGTTTGTATTATATTGTATAGTCCTTTTTCAAACTTGGTAAAAGAAATTATTAAAAGACACTGGGAGTTACTAAATATACCCGACACCAACTTGGTCAACCTAGACAAGAACCCTATTTGTGCCTATAAAACTGCGCTTAATCTGAAAAAACTTTTGGAATTAAAAGAGGCAGGAGGGACACTAAAAATGTGGTTTTTGCAAGCAATGCACAAGTATTAATGGCAACAGTGTGGTCACACTTGACAATTTTATGAGAACTAGGTGTAAGAGTTTACAATAGTCAGAGGGTAGTATACCTGGCTGCTTGCTACTCTGTTCTGCCTATTATATAGGCAAAACAGAGAGGAAACTCAAGACTAGAATTAACACCTTTACAGAATTAAGAAGAAAGATACAAAAAATGCTCTTAGCAAGCATATTTTGGAGAAAGGACAAGACCACACTTTTAGTTTTATGATCATCGACCAGGTAGAGACAACTATGTATGGTGGTAATTGGAAAATTTGGTTATCATACAAAGAAAAGTGAGTGGCAGATTGTGATGCCACCACTGTTAAATGATTTTATTAGTATAAAGCCTTTTTTAAGTCTGGATAGGACTTAAATTATTTATAGGTATTTCATTCATTGCCTTTATTTATTGTATTTATTGCATTTGCATTCATGGCTATTTTATACAACACAGAGCATTTTATTGTTCAGGGTTAATATAATATTCCCTTCCTACTTAACACATGTTTAGCTCATTTTTTAAAAAATTATTAAATGTTATATTTGTTATATGTATAGTACAGTTTTTAATTATTTGTTCCATATGCATTTTATTTATTTTTGCACAAGCACTTTATGAACATTTTATTTTTGATTAAGATGTCATGCAAGCATTTGTATATATGTACCTTTAAGAAAAGGTAGTCAGAAATTGTGATTTTGGCGCCAATTTACAGATAAAAGGAAGTTAAAATGTATGTTCTTGGTTCTGATGAAATCTGAGTCCTTCAGATGAAAGCGCTTAACCAGGATTGTGTTATGTGGATCGAGTCAATAAAAGAACACATCGAAATAAATAAAAGAACATTTTATTCTAAAGAAGTGTTCGTGAATTTGTATTAGGTCCTGTTCGAGCTAAGGAGTGGTCTTCGCCTAACCTCCTGAAGATGTCTCCTTCGGAGAAATTATGGAAATCTTCTGCCAAAAGGGAGGTTGGTCAGCCCCAAAACCTTCTGGGGATGAGTCAGTGTTCCTGGAGGCCTTTGGTATGGGCCCATCTACTTCCTGGGTGTCCCCACCAGCAGACCTCTTGGTGGACCTCATCACCACGAGGGCATGGAAGGAGCCCGACACCGTAGAGCCCATCCCCAAACGTCCTGACAAGGTCTTATCTCCTCCTTAGGATATACAACCCTGGTCGAAAGGCGTCCCAGTTGATGCTATGTTGGTCACAGCGGCCACAAGGAAGGTGCTAGCACAGGAGAGTTCCTTAGTCCACCCTCCAGACAAGGAGTCCAGGTAGGTGGATAGGTTTGGGAAGCACGTATACTCTTCAGCGACTTTTTCTATCCTTGTGCTGAATTATTTGGCACATGCAATTCAACTTCAACGAGACCTTGCTTCAGAATTCGCTGAGTCTCCCCCAGAGTCTTTATCGCCGCAGGACAAACAGCTGTTTTCGGCGAAAATGTCTACTCTGAAATCGGTCTTGAATACATCTATGCAGCTACTTTCCCATGCCATGGAAGGAGCAGCTAGAGCAGCTGGGACAGGCATAGCCATGAGACATCATGCCTGGCTCAGATTGTGTCAGTTCGCGGACTCTTTCAAGGCGTCGTTTATCAATGCTCCCTACGACGGCTCTTCCCTCTTTGGGAAGACAGTACGTGACACACTGGTCCAGAGCGAAAAGGACGGGAAGACTTTGTCTGCTGTCGGAGTCCGCTTCTCTAACCCTCAGCGGTCCTTCTCTAGGAATCAAAGAGGGTAGAAGAAGATGTGTTTCCAAAAATCTCAGTTTTCCTGGGTTTCTCAGGACAGCTATTCCCCCAGAGGCAGAGGGGGACAAGATCGATGCCAACCCAGAGGTAGAGGGGGTCCCAGGAATTTTGGGTCTAGGGAACCCTTTTCTGATAGATCCAGTCAGCAGCCCTGAGGGGTTGCCTGACTGTCCTACTCTGGAGGTAGTCGGGGGACGATTGTCCTTACACCCAGCGGCATGGTAGTCCGTTACGACAGATCACTGGGTTGTTCAGATAATATCCAGAGGTTACTCTATTCCTTTCAGTGCCCCGCCAAACATTACAAGACACCTCCTGGATGTTCCACCTGCTCACAGGGAGGCCTCAGCCCTAGAGGTTTCAAAGCTGCTTATCAAACGAGCCATCGAAAAGGTTCCCCCCGATCAGTCCGGATTAGGCGTCTACTCAAGGTTCTTTTTGGTGCCAAAAAAGATGGGGGACCTCAGGCCCATACTAGACCTGTCCACATTAAACCTGTCGGTAGCAAAACAAAAATTCCGGATGGTCACTCTACAGTCCATTCTACCTTATCTCTGAGAGTGCGACTGGATGTGCTCGTTAGACCTTCAGGATGCTTACTACCACATCAAAGTACACAGAAGCTCCAGGAGGATTCTGCGCTTCCGGCTAGGTGCCAGTGACTTTCAGTTTGGGGCCCTACCCTTTGGTCTCACCACAGCCCCCAGGGTGTTCACCAAGGTAATGGCAGCTGTAGCGGCCCACCTGAGGCTTCAGGGTATTCAGGTGTTTCCTTACGTGGACGACTGGCTCTTCGCTGCGCACAAGCATCACTTGTGTCTGGCCTGAGATTATTTCATTCGATTAGCAGACTCACTGGGAATTACAGTCAATGTTCACAAATCCCATTTGCAACCTGTACAAATTCTAGACTTCATTGGGGCACGGTTAGACACTTTGCAGATGAAGGTATTCCTAACTCCAGACAGGATTCTACATCTCAGGGGCCACATAGCTCATTTAGCAAACTCCCAGTCTTCAAAGGCGAGCGAGGTTCTCCGGGCTCTGGGCTCCATGGCTGCTGCCATATCTATTCTCCCATATGCATGTCTTCACATGCGGGTTCTTCAATGGACTCTGGCGGTCCAGTGGTCCTGGCTAGACCTATCCATGGAATTTCCGATCAAGATCAACCACGTCTGCAGGACATCTCTTCTTTGGTGGTTAACGTCACCGGAGATATCAACAGGACGCCCATTTGCATCAACCCCAGTCCAAACCACAGTAACCACAGCCGCCTCCCAACTCGGGTGGGGGGGGACACTGTTTGGGAAGGACAGTGCAAGGCAAGTGGTCCCAAACAGAGACCAATTTGCACATAAATGTTCTAGATATGAGGGCAGTGCTTTTAGCGTTGGAAGCCTTTCAGACAGTCCTCCCTCTCGGATTGATTGCAATTCAGTCAGACAACATGTCGGTCGTCTGATATATCAACAAGCAGGGGGAACCAGATCCTACCCTCTATGTCGCGAGGCCATGAGAGTGTGGGAATGGGCGATTTCCACCGGTCGGTGTCTGATAGCAACGCACATCCCGGGGCGCTCCAACATTTTAGCGGACAGATTGAGCCGGGCCATTCTGATGCCCTACGAGTGGTCTCTGAAACAGTCAGTAGCGGAGAAGATTTTCTGGGCATGGGGTCAGCCTTCCTGCGATCTCTTCGCATCTCCTTCCAATGCGAAGTGCAGTGAGTTCTTCGCTCTGATTCCCTCACCTGGGGAAGTCCCCAGAGACACTCTAGTCCATGCTTGGCCCCCCGGGCTTCTGTATGCTTATCCTCCATTGCCACTCATTCCGAAGTTTCTTCAGAAAGCTTGCCGACTACGGTGCAAAGTGATCCTCATTGTCCCATTCTGGCCTCGTCCGGTTTGGTTCCCATTCCTTTGGTCTCATCTATTAGCTCCCCCGTGGGTTCTGGATCCCTGCCCGGATCTAATTTCCCATCCGTCGGGGACACGTCCACCCGATCTGGGCAGCCTCAAGCTTACAGCTTGGTTGCTCCAGTTCCGTTAATCGCCAGGACTCCCTGTCTTTCATCCCAGGTCAAATCGATTCTAGTGGCCTGTCTTAAAGATTCCACTAGAAAACTATATTGCAGTAAATGGAAGTGCTTTTCCATTTGGGCTTCAAAGAGAGAAATAGATCCCTTTACAGCTCCTGTTCCAACGGTGTTGGACTTCCTGTCTAGTATTTTTCAGCAAGGAGCTAGTTCCTCCACAGTGAAAGTACAATTGGCAGCCATTTCCAGTTTTCACGTTGGCGAAGGCAACATGGCTTTAGTCTCCTCTAGGCTGTGTAAGGCTTTTCTCAAAGGTACTTTTCTGCTACGGCCCCCTGGCAAGGATTCTATACCTCCTTGGGACCTTACTTTTGTTTTACAAGCATTGGTTGCCCCTCCTTTCAAACCCGCAGCGTCAGTGGACTTAAAATTTTTGTCCTGGAAGACAGCTTTCCTAGTAGCCATCACTTTGGCTAGGAGAGTTTCTGAGCTTCAAGCTTTGTCTGCCGTGCCTCCCTATTTGGTCTTCCGTAGGGATAGGGTTTCCCTCCGTACTAACCCTTCCTTTTTACCTAAAGTGGCATCTGAAGCAAACATAAACCAGTCCATTAATCTGCCCGTTTTCTTTCCCAATTTTCAAAATAAAGGTGAATGCAAACTCCATTTGTTGGATGTTCATCGACAACTTCACTTTTATCTTCATAGAACAAAGTCTTTCCGCAAGACTGACCAATTGTTTGTTTCTTTTTCCAAAGCATTTATGGGAAAAGCTATTTCTAAAGTTTCTTTAGCCAGATGGATCACTCTTTGCATTTCACATGCTTACAAAGCAAAAGGTTTATTACCTCCTGGTATAGTTAAGGCTCACTCTACCAGGTCCATGGCGACTTCTGCTGCTTTTTGGTCCAGGGTACCTTTGGACGATATTTGCGCAGCAGCGACATGGGCCAATTCACATACTTTCATTTCCCATTACAAATTGGATCTGATTTCGAGGGGTAGAGCATCCTTTGGCTTTGCGGTGCTCAGGAATATCCTTCCATAAGGGCCTCCCAGGATCGGAGTAGCTGGGGACTCTGTCCCACAGGTTGCAGATAAAATTAAGTTAACTACTTCAGATAAAGAAGTTATGTACTCACCATAACGTTCCATCTGAGTAGTTATACTTCATTTTTCTGCAACATTCCCTCCCTCCATCCCCCGGACCTTATCCTGTTTTCAGGTTGGTTATTGGGTTGAGTTGCATATATATTGTTAGTTGCAGCAAACTCGATATGAGGGAAGATAGGAGAAGGTAGGGCATTGTGGGTAAGGGGAGGAGCTTGGAGCAGATGCTAGAAAAAAAGTTGCCGGCTCGGATCCGATACGGATCCGTATACCCACAGGTTGCAGAAAAATGAAGTATAACTACTCAGATGGAACGTTATGGTGAGTACATAACTTCTTTTTGTAGAACTGTAGGTTGTATAAAAAGATTTACAAAGTCTAAGTCTAAGAACATCTTGTTTGTTAGTTACATTAAACTGAAACTGTGAGAATGGAATAACATTGTGGAAAACTTATAAGAAAACAGATGTCGGTAAACTGGAAAGAGTACAGTGGAAATATACCAGTGGCATCCATGGATGTGAAAATTTAAGTTATTATGAAAAACTAAAATATCTGGACTTGTACAGTGTCTCATATAGATATTTAAGTGGAGACCTTATTCAGGTATATAGGGCATTTAGAGAACTGTCTGGGAATGTTTGGGGTTATCAAAAAGTATTAGAGAATCTTCAAACAAAATATGTAGAAGATTCTATAAGAAAGAGAAGTGTATTAACTGGTTCTCTGAGAGAGTAGTTGATGCATGAAGTAGACCACCAAATTGCATTGCTTCTACTACAGATGCACATGTTCCTGTGAAATATAAATGCCTAGACCAGCCCAGATATTGTACCTTGGTGAATATTCTGTAAATTCTCTCCACATCCCTACTACTGAATTCACATCTTCCATTCCAAATATTTTCATATTTTTTTTTCAGAAAGCTATCCTCTTTTGTTATATTTTCCCATTTAGGTCCCCCAGATACATCCTGACTGTTGCAGATCACGTTCCAGTGCCCACCTATGAGCAGTATTTCCTGCTGAAAGCTGATTATTTCTGCCAAAAAGTTCTTAAGCTCCACAATAGCAGTTTTAGGTACTATGTAAATACATGCCAGCATAGTCCTCTTTCCTTGCCACCACAAATCTAATATTACCATATTTTTCCTGTTCTGTTACTGTTGTCATTCCTTTAGCAATTAATATAAGTACAGCACTTTTCATTTGTCTCTGATATTTCCATCATGAAATCCTTTCTTTATCAAATTCACATGCTTACGTCTTTCCAGATGTATCAACTGTAGCATTGCTGTTTGCACTCTGCATTTCTTAATATAATTGAATACTGTTGCCTGTGAAGCCATTCACATTCTAAAATAACATATTTAGTGTAGCCATTATGATAAGTTATTAATCCTGCCTGTTATATATGGCAACGTTTTTTAAATGTCCATTTTCAGCTTTTGTGTTACATGCACCCACTAATGTTTGACAGGTTAATCTCTTATTTTATTGTTTCTTGTCAATGCCATTTAAACCCATGTCACATTTTACAAGACTCTTTTTGTTTTAATGAAAACCCTCAAACAAAATAAAAACAGAACCCCAGACCACCCTATTAACTTAAAACAAGTAGACAAAACTCTGAACTTCTTAAAATAATGAAGTTTAACCCTCGTGATAGGAACATTTGCCTGGTATAACTTAACATTAAGGTTATCCATGCTAAGCAATATGTTACAGCCTGTGCTCCTAGGTACACTAATTGCTGTCTGTTCTTGACTTAGCTTCATTCCCCTACCAGATGTGAAAATCAGCTTACATGTTTTCAGAAGACATTAACCTTTATTCTTAAAAAAGTGTTCAGGCTGTTATTTGCTTCCCCCAATAGTCGGCTTGTCTCCATGGAAACACAAGTACCAAATGTACCTCATTGTCATTCTCTCGACTTACACTGAACATTTATTTGCCAAAGGAAAAGTCTTCATTACATTCAGTACCCTCTCATTTACTTGCTTACACAAAAAAACTTAATAGATTAAGCCATAGGCCTTAATACAGACAAAAGTAAGAGAGGACATTTCAGCTGTACATGCATTATCTGTGCACTTTTACACCCCATTCCCCACTTCAGCAACTCAAGATTACAGCATATTAGCTTAAACATGCTTTTGTCCAGCCTTTCTTCTCTTTTACATTGTAATGCTTGCATTTCTTAAAACTGAAAAAGAAGATAAAAAGGCATTTGTTTACTTTAGTATCTTTATCACATACAATAACTGTAAATGTTTACTATATAGTATGCAATTTATATCTTGAAATGTTCCATACAAATACTGTTAAAACCAAAATTTATTTACTTGCAGTTACTTTTTTCCCCCTCATTCCCTTCAGTATCATTCCAAACATTCATGACATGAAGTGGGACATATGCATTTCAGTCCCAAACAATAACAAAGTCAACAAAAACCCAGTCTTTTCACTTTTTCTTGCAAAGCCATATTTCACAAATGTGTTTAATGTTTTATAGTCTTGCATTTATCCACTAATTTCAATGTTGCTGGTGTTATTTCTGTCCATCTCCCAACACCAGACTCTTATTCAAGTCCAATGCACTCCCAATTCTCCTAGTCAGCTCATGTACTTTCTCTTACCCATTTTCCTTTGGAACATTAGAAAAGGTTTTACTGACCAAGTCTGTCTATAAGCTTTATTATCAGAAGAATGAGAAGCAGTGTCCCCTTCTATTTGATGGGTCACATTTTGTTGGACAAACTGTTGTAGTTCCTCCTTAGTCTGTTCTACATCAGAAAATGACTTTGATCCTCCAAGAAAAAAATATTCTGAAGACAGCTGGGTACAGCAACTTGAATCCCATACCTGCCTCTCGACATTCCTTGATTGCTAGGATAAATGCTTCTCTTGTGCCTGGTGTTCAGTGAATAATCATTTTACACAAACATGTCTCCAATTTGTAATATTTTACTCTTTTGCCACAGTTTTGTCAGGATCAATTCTTTCTGCTGGTATGATTGTATTACTAGTACAGGGCCTGGCTGCTTTCTTGTGGCCAGGTTTGAACCACAGACATGATGTGCCCTTTCAATTAACAAACCCTGCTGTGGAATAGAAGTCCAGTTGCTTATTTTTGCTTTCATAAAACGAATACAGACTGTTCCTTGCAGTTTCTCTGGTACAGCAGAAGATTGTAGGATGTTCATCGTGTTTCACTGTTGCAGTCATTACTCTTGGTTATCCTGCTGGCAGTCGACCCGCGGTCAGCCAGAATTCCAAAGTCTAGATCCGGCGTCGGTTGCTGTCGCCTCTTCCCTGACGTCAGTGTGCCAGGGGTACAAAAGATGCATCCAACGCCATTTTCTTCAGTCTTTCTTGCGCAGTGCCTGAAGCAAAAGCAGTTCGCAAGTGCCGGTCGGCCGACTTCTGAGATTTTCACATCTGAATTTCAGATCCGAAGTCTTCATTAAAGCTAAGTACCCCGTTGGGGAAACTTTTTTCTTGCTCCAGACCGATGTCAGAAAAAGTTAACAATTGTATTTCTTGAAGGAAGCAAATACCTCATAAGGATTATCACTCTTACTGTATTCCTTGCCTAGGCCCTGATCATAACGTTGCTAGCTGTTGGTTTTGTGCTAGATTCAACAAACGCACTATTAAGCATTGGTTTGATTTTGCTTATCATTACTTTGGCCGAAAATTCAATTACATAATGCCATCGGAACAGCCGACGACCGGAGTTTCTAAAAAACACAAGGAAAAAGAGAAGGACAGGCATCTGAGATCCAAAACCGATGACGAGGCTTCCGCTAAGCAAGTCGCCGGTTCTCAGTGAGGCGCTTTCGCAGCCCCTGACACCCGCTGCCTCAGAGCCACAGGCCACTGACGATTCCCACGTGGAGCCAGCTAGGCCTCTGGATACTCAAGGTATTGGACACTCGGAAATCATTCCCTCAGATGGGTCTGGAGCCGCTGAGCAGGCATCGGCTTCTGAGGGTGTTTTCAGACCTACACAGTTATATGTAAAGCCTACTTCAGCTTCAAAAGCAAAGACTACAGCAGCTTTAAAGACAAAGAAACAAGTGCAGCATTCTCCAGGACAGACTTCCATGCCTAAAAAACAGATGCTCAAAATGGCCAAAGACCTTATTACCTTGATCAGGGTTCCCATCCCCCTCCTGACAAAAGGCCTAGGCAAGAGACAGACTGCGACTCTTCAGATCAGGTTTCCATTTCCTCTGACTCCTCTTCTGTACAGGAATACTCTCTTCCTCCTTATGAGGATTCTGATGCTGAAGAATCCATTCCTTCAGCCTCTCCTCCTGAGGATTTTTCTTTTGGGGAAACCCTGCATACCATGAGTAAGCACTTCCACTGGGAGAGCCAAGATTACTCAGAATCAAAGAAAAGGCTCAGAGATTTTCTTTTACTTCCTCAGCACAGGCCTCTTGCTATTCCCCCTGTGCTAGACATTGTAGATGATGTATTTTCAGAGTCCGGCCTTTCTCCAGACTCCTTACCTCCAACTCCTGTTAAATCAGACAGATATTACAGGGTTCCTGATTCACATAAATTTCTTTATAAAAACCATGCTGCTGACCCAGAAACTATTTCTCAGGGTCCCAAGGTGGTTAAGGCTGCTACTGCAAAAAACCCTGTCCCTTCTGACAGGGATTCAAGGGCACTAGACAGATGGGGAAAAAAGGTTTACACTTCTGCTGCTTTGGCTGTGAGGGCTTTAAATTGTCAATTTCATATGATTAAATATCAGCAATACTTAATGTCACTGTTAAAACAGAAAATGTTGACTAACTCTGATTGTACAGAAAATAAGGAAATACAGGATTTATTGCATGCAACTGAACAAGTGGGAAAGCATACATTGCAATGTGGTTTTGAATCTCTGGAGGCCTCCTGCAGGGCTGCAGTTACGGGTTCTGTCATTAGGAGACATGCTTGGATAAAGGAACAAAATCTGCCTGATCATGTTAAAGCAAAATTATTAGATGCTCCATTACAGCATGATACTTTATTTGGTGTTAAAGCAGAGGAGGTTTTGAAGAAAATGGAGGACAAAGCAAAATCTATGCAAACAGTAAAGGATTTCTTACAGGTGCAGCCACCAAAATTTAGCAGGAACTGGCCTACAAAGAATTGGTCCTTTCCAGTGTCAGACAGGCCACAAAGAGGCAGATCCCAGCCCCAGGGCTCCTACAGGCCTAAACAGTGGGGCGCTTCTACCTCCAAAAGTGGAGAAGACAAAGCACAGCCATACAGGAAACAGTCCCAATGACTTGTTTCTGCCAGCACCAAGCACTTACCTTCTTGCAGCCCCCTTAGGGGGAAAACTAGAACTTTTCTCTCAAAATTGGCGCATGATCACCCAGGACAAATGGGTATTGAATATAGTGTCCCAGGGCTACAAGTTCCACTTTTACACCCTGCCAAAGGCAAAAGGTATGCCAAACCTGCCACACAATCAGTGGGCAGAGGCACAAAACCAAGTTCCGTCCCTTATGCAAATGAGGGCCATTCAGCAAGTACCACAGCAAGAGCAGGGACAAGGATTTTACTCAAGACTTTTCTTGGTTCCCAGAAAGGATAAAACCTGAAGACCAATACTGGACCTGTCTTTTCTAAACACATTTCTGGACGTTCCGAAATTCAAAATGTTAATTCTGCAGCAGCTTCTGCCCATGCTGGGCAAGAAGGCTTGGCTTGTAACTTTGGACTTAAAAGAGACATACCTGCATATACCAATCAGACAATCTTGCAGAAGATACCTCAGATTCATAGCTGGCTCAATGCATTACCAATTCTCTGTACTGCCCTTTGGCTTATCTACTGCACCCAGGGTCTTCACAAAATGCCTGGCACCAGTAATTGCATTTTGCAGACAAAGAGGAATTCAAATTTATCCTTACTTGGACGACTGCCTTATACAAGCAGAGAACAAGGACACTCTACTAAAACATCTGGCGTTCATAAAAAGATTACTAATTTGCCTAGGGTACACAGTAAACGAAAAGAAATCAAAACTAGTACCCTCTCAAGAGATAATATTCCTGGGTGCAAGCTTAAATACAACTGCTCAGATGGCTTATCTCACGCCAGACAAACAAAGGCAACTAACTTCTTACTTCAAAATGTTGGCAACAAAGACCCACTTATCTGCAAGAAAAATTCTGCAGGCTTTGGGCTTCATGGCATCCTGCATTCTACTAATTCCATATACCAGACTGCATATGAGGAAACTTCAGTGGTACCTAAAAAGTGTCTGGACTCAACATTGTCAAAGCCTGGAAGCATTAATTACCCTCATTCCTTGCCTACAACAGGAGTTTCGATGGTGGGCTCATGCCTGTCACCTCAAGAAGGGACAGCCATTCTCTCTACCCACAGCCAGGCAGTTAATAACAACAGATGCATTAGATTTTGCCTGGGGAGCACACATGGCAGGAAAATGTGTTCAGGGCACATGGCCCACAAGCCAAATGCATCTACATATCAATCAAAAAGAGATGCTAGCTGTTCAGAATGCCCTGACAGCTTTCAAGGATCTACTCCATTCAGGACAACTTCTGATAAGGACGGACAATACTACAGTCATGTGGTACATAAACAAGCAGGGAGGCACACATTCCTTCCCCCTCTGCAGACAAGCCATGACTTTGTGGAACACAGCATTGACTTATCAACTACACCTGCAAGCACAATTCGTGCCAGGAAAGAACAATACTCTAGCAGACGAACTAAGCAGAAACCTTACGGATCCCCATGAGTGGAAACTGGATCCACAAATCTTCAGCATGATAACAAAGGAATGGGGTTGCCCAGACATAGATCTGTTTGCCTCCCCTCACAACTTCCAACTACAGAAATTCTGCACAAGGACTTATAACAAGCAAGCATGGAAAGTGGATGCTCTATCATTCAGCTGCAAAAGTCTAACAGAGTATATGCCTTTCCACCTCTGCCTCTCCTACCCAAGGTACTCCTAAAGGTCAGACAAGAGAAGCCACAAATGATTCTGATTGCCCCAGACTGGCCACACCAGCACTGGTACCCAAACCTAAAAAAATTGTCTCAAGGCCCAGCCTGGACATTGCCTCTAATTCCTCACTTACTGACGCACCGAAACAATCAGATTCTGCACAGCCAACTCAGGACCCTAAATCTAGCAGCATGGCGGATAATGTAACCATTCAAAGCACACCTCTCTCTAAAGCAGTGATGGATGTTATTTTGGAGACCAGGAGGCCCAGTACCAGAAAATCTTATGCAGACAAATGGAAAAGATTCTGTGCTTGGAACCAAGCACAAGGAATTGACACATCTGTACCAAATATTTCTCAGATTTTACAATACCTAACTGAGATGCTGGACAAAGGCCTATCCTTTTCATCAATTAAAATTCATGCTTCAGCCATTTCAGCTCATTACAGTACGGAACCTCCTATTTTTTTCCCATCCATTGCTAAGACAGTACCTCAGTGGGGCCAAAAACATAAGACCTCCAAGGAGAGCCCCAGTACCTGCATGAGACCTCAATTATGTCTTGGAAAAACTCACACTGTCGCCTTTTGAGCCAGCCAGTACAGCTGATATAAAATTTTTATCTTGGAAAACAGCTCTGCTCCTAGCAATAACCTCTGCAAGACAAGTTTCGGAGTTACAGGCACTCATGGCTGTGGAACCTTTCATCATTTTCCACCCAGACAGGGTTTCTCTAAGAACGAACCCAACATTTATGCCTAAGGTAATGTCCAGTGTGGCCCTCAACCAAACCATTCATCTGCCTATCTTTTATCCAAACCCACAGAATAAGGGTAAGAGACTTCTGCATTCCTTGGACATAAACAGACAACTACGCTTCTACTTGGACAAAACTAAAGCTTTCAGAAAAACTGAGCAACTTTTAGTGGCATATGCTGCAGGATCTCAAGGAAAGCCTATCTCAAAACAGACTATTTCAAAATGGATCGGCCACTGCATTCGTTTCTGCTACTCACAACATGGCAAATCAGTGCCCAAGGGCATTAGGCCTCATTCTACCAGGGCAGTAGCCACTTCAGCAGCCTTTCTCAGAGGAGTACCAACCAAAGACATTTTAGAGGCTGCAACTTGGAGTTCAGTGCACACTTTTACAAAGCACTACCATTTACCTCTCTACTCTAAATCCAGAGCAGGCTTCGCGACTGCAGTTTTGCAAGGCCTTATAGCCTCTCCTAATCCTATTTAGGCCCAGCCACCCAGCCTTAGCTTTGGGATTCAACCCAAGAGTAATGACTGCAACAGTGAAACATGATGAACATAGTACAGTTGTGTACCTACCATAAATGTAGATGTTCGAATGTATTCACTGTTGCAGTCCAGGTTACCCACCCTCCATCCCTCTTTTCTTTGCTGGGACATACCTATACTTCTCTATCTTATACAACCTATGTGGTGTGTTGCTTGTAGATGAAGGAAATGTTTATTTTACTGCATGCATAATTATTGGCATAATATTTTTAGCCTATTTTGGGGGCACCTGACATCTGGGGCAAGAAAAACTGAAGAAAATGGCATCATCTGCATCTTTTATACCCCTGGCGCACTGACGTCAGGGAAGAGGCAACAGCAACCGACGCCGGACCTAGACTTTGGAATTCTGGCCGACCGCGGGTCGCCTGCCAGCAGGATAACCCAAGAGTGATGACTGCAACAGTGAATGCACTCGAACATCTACATTTATGGTAGGTACACAACTGTACTTTTTCCCTGTGTGATGTGTTTTCTAACTCTACCATTTTTTGAAACAGCTTTTCTAGAGCACAGTCAGACAGCCTTTTCTTCATTTTGACCTCTGATATTTGCAGTTTTATTAGTTTATCCGAATAGCTGTTTATGCTTCTTCCATTTTTTCAGCCTTTTGTCATTTGAGTTGATATATTCCCTTCAGTAGTTTGTTTATTTTAGTCGTGGTTTGTTTATTTTAGTCAGCTGTGAGTACATTTGATTTATCTTTTCCTCCAGGTTACTGAAAGCCATGTATTGCACCAAAGCTGGAGCTTGAAATACTTTTTGCTGAACAGCTGCAAGATTCTTCCCAGTCAGTGTTTTCTCTTCATCTTTTCTAATTGATTTTCTTTCAGGCTAAGTTTCTTCCTTGCTGGCATCCAGGCAGTGTACCTTATAGTCAGTAAGTGAATTTACTAAACCTGCAGAGTTTCTGGCCTCATCTATCAGTTTCTTTTTTCACACTGGGAGAGATGAAATCAAGTGTGTGGCCATCTTGGAAGTGCTACAACCAACTGAAATTTCTTGATCAAAAACTTCCAGATGTTATGTAGTCCTATCTCGCCTACATTCTTACCCGTGGGTTCAGAGCCAAATATCGGCTCTGACTCGGCCAAACTTTTCTAGCTCGAAGTCTTCTATTGGCTGGGCTAAGCAGGTATCCCATGGTGCACTGCTCCATATCCCCAGATCTCATTTGCCGCTCGTGTAGTTCAGACGTGGTCTCACTCTTGGCTGTGGCTAAGTACCTTTTTTCTTGTCTGAAGAAAATTTATTGCTCTGAAACAAAAAGCTATTTTCATAGCTATTGTCCTTAGTGTTGTTTAGTTTTTTGGTAGTGTGCGTGTTTGTGTTATCCCGATAACTGTTCCCTCAGGCTAGGCCCGTTTCAGTCTGTCAAACCGTTTAAATTAGAGGTTTGATTGTCAGTTTTCAACCCTTGTAGTCATTAACTGTTTTAGTTAGAGGTTTTTGGCATAGTTGGTTTCAGTGTGTGTCTCTAAAGTGCGTGTACGTTTTCAACCTTGTCTGATTCGGGTGTTTTTTGTGGTGTTGAGTGTCTGTGAGTTTCAGTCAGATTTCTCTTAGGTCACGTTGTTGATTTTTGTCTGGTGATTATGTCTAAAGACTCTAAAAAGAGATCTCCGGCTCCATCACTTTCATGCCATTTCCGGTCAAGGCTCACTCTTCTCGGGTCATTTCTACATCTACAGCCTATCAGGCCAGGTTGTCAATGGATGATATATGTGTTGCAGCTACGTGGGCTTGTCCTCACACACTTGTTTCTCATTACAAATTGGACGTGGTTTCTAGGGGCAGGTCGTCCTTTGGCTCCACAGTACTCAGGAGTATTTTCCTATGAGCCACCCAGGGTGTAGGTGCTAGGGACGCTGTCCCACGGGTAAGAATGTAGGCGAGATAGGACTACATAACATCAGGAAGTTATGTACTCACAATGTATGTAGTCCATCTCGCCTCACATTCTTACTTACCCTCCCGCCTTCCCCTTTCCTGGAGGATCTGGAGGTTAGGGGTTGTTTTTATCTACAGTTCCCTTTACGTCAGCTTGTTCTTTTTATCTGGATGTTGTGTATGCATGGGGTATGTATGAGTTTCGCAGCAAACTAGATCTGGGGATATGGAGCAGTGCACCATGGGATACCTGCATAGCCCAGCCAATAGAAGACTTTGAGCTAGAAAAGTTTGGCCAAGTCGGAGCCGATATTCGGCTTCGAACCCACGGGTAAGAATGTGAGGCGAGATGGACTACATACACCGAACGTTATGGTGAGTGCATAACTTCCTGTTTTCTGCTTAGTTGCCTTGCAGTGACAAGGATGATAGTGACTGTATTTAGATAATTTTTTACTGTGTATTATATTGCTATTCTTTTAAACACAAACGCTTGAGAACATATAATCTGATGTTGTCAGTCTTCATTTATTCTTTACCTTTGGGACATGGTTCCGATCCTCGGAACTGGCTCGGTCTTTACAATCCTATCAGCATTCCTGAAAGGGGGCCCAATTGTTTACCTCTGGAAGCAGTCGGGGGAAGATTTTCACTGCCCTCAAGAGCCAGCCAAAAACTATCGAGCCATAATACCACTCATGTTACGTCAGATCTCATTTGCTGCTCTTGTTGCAAGACATGCCAGACATTTTCTCTCTCAGCTAATTGACATTTTTTTGTGTTTTCATAATTTAATATATATATATATATATATATATGTGTATATATATATATATATATATATATATATATATATATATATATATATATATATTTTTTTTTTTTATCTGTTCTATTCACTTTGTCAAGTGAGTGTATTTTCCTTATCATACTGTATTATATCCCCACCATTATTGGTAATACCTGCCCCTCTCTTTCTCTACCTCTTTAGGTAGCTTTAACCTACCATCATTGGTAATACCTCTCCCTCACTTTCTCTACTTTAGGTAGTTTTAAACTTACCATTGTTAGTAGTTTTTCTTTTCTTTCTGTCTGTGTTGTATGAGTATGTTTTTACTGCCTGTTGACCCCTAGTTTTTTTTCTTGGTGTCTGTCACCATGGCTGAGAAATCTAAAGGCACCTCTGGCTTTAAACATTGCCAGCATTGTGGGTGGAAGATGCCCAGTTCCAGTGGGCATTCTTCCTCTGTGTATTATTTAACCCAGCTCATCTTGATGAGGACTTTTCTCTCTGCCAGGCCTTCAGCAACCGGGCCTTGGTTTAACAGAGAAGTAAGTTAATATTAAAAGGGCAAATTAAGTAGTCTTTTGAGGAGGCTTTATCCAAGGCCAGCACATCCCCCCTCAGTATCTGATATTGGAACCAAGAAAAGTCACTTGGTGCTGACATCTCCTCCAGTGCCGGTGGCGAAAAAGCATAAGCCTTCTACTCCCACCACTGCATCGGAACCGAAGGCTAAGATTCCAAAACTTTCAGGAACTACAACATCCCTGGCACCATCTTCTATGTCACCACAAACCTCGGTGCCGGTCTCTTCGGTACCAAAATCCTCAGCTTTCTGGTTGATACCAACCTCTCCCACTACACTTCACCCCAAGGCGAGAATCCCCTCAAGTTTATCTGTCCTTTCCTCCAGGAGTCTACCAAAGTCAACGCCATGATGTTGGTGGATCAGCTTCTAGTGGCTGGGAGTCTTTACTTCCTCCCAGACCCCTCTTCCTTCTGGAATTGGGAAATTTTCTCCCAGGACTCCACCAAATCATCCTCCTCTAACCTCCTCTGAGTGCTTAGAGCTTCCCACTCCGATCCCTCTGGTTCCAGCTGCTCTGGTGCCGACAACCTTTTTCCCTTTGCTTCCAGGATCTGCCCTGCCTTCTTCAGTTCCTTCAGAACCAATTGATTCCCAAGGCCGTCGGGTCCAAGAGTTTTGGTCTGGCTCCAGTTCTTTATTCGGAGTTGTCCTTGGCTCTCAGAACCTCGGCAGATATGAGCTCTTCTTCTACTCCTGCTCCAGAGGTGGGTCTCTCAGAGCGGGGTGTGACCTTGGTTCTAAGGTTGTCCTCAGTTGCGGGCTCCCATCCCTCTTCGGGGAGCCTACCGTCTAGGTAACAGAGAGGGCATTGACCTCTGCAGGCTGTCAGCTGTTTTTTTCTGTCTCAAAGTTTTATCCCAAGACTCCTCCTTGCCCAGAGGTGCCACCAACCTCCACATCTGGGCAGTGGACACCTAGGCTGCAAGAAACCCCTGCACAAGGGTCCCTGTTATTACGAGTCCTCCTCAGAGATTCCCACTGAGGAGCCACCCTGGAAAAAGACTTGTAAGAGAAAACACTTTGATTCCCCGAGGAATCGGTCACAGAAGACACGGACTTCGATGTTGAGGAGGGTTCCCCTTGGTCACTGCCAGAAGACATCTCCTTCAGAGACATTCTCGAGATTCTGAAACAGAGGAGTAACTGGAAGCCCAAAGACTCTACCTCTGAGGGGTCATTGTACTTGCTGGTTTTTGGTGCTCGCCCATCTACTTCTTGGGTGACCCTCCCGCTGACCATCTTATTAAATTGATTGTGCAGCAAGCTTGGAAGGCTCCTGATTCCATAGAGCCAATTCCCCAGAGACATGACAAAAGATTATCTGCTCCAAAGGACCATCAGCACTGGGCAAAGGGGTTAGCAGTAGATGCTATGGTGGTGGTGGCGGCGGCCACCAGAAAGGAACTAGCTGAAGAGAGTTCCTCTGTTCATCCCCCTAACTGAGAGTCCAGGGAGATGGACAAATTTGGAAAGCAGGTATATGCATCATCGACCTTCACATTAAGGTCTTTGAATTTTATGGCACATTTCACCAGGCTCCAGAGGGATCTGATCAAGGTGTTATCAGATACCGTAGCAGGAGCTGTGTCTGAGGAGGTCCAGGATAAAGTGGCATCCCAGCTAGCCACCCTGGAGTCTATTTCCAACTCATCCATGAGGCTTATTGCGTATGTAGCTGAAGGGGCAACCAGGGCAGGGGATTCAGGTGTTGCCATAAGGCATCACACCTGGATGCACTTGTGTGAGTTTGCGGAGCCATTTAAGTCTTCCTTCATCAATGCTCCCTTTGACGGATCTTATTTATTTGGCTCCAAAATCATAGAAACTCTAGGCAAGTGCAAGAAAGATGGAAAGACCCTGTCTTCAGTGGGCATACATTTTTCTGCTCACCAACCGTGCTATTGTAAGAATCAGAGGAGCGGGAAGATGTGGTTCAGAAAATCCCAAGGGACCTTTTAGGATGCAAGTGGTGGAGGCTCCCCTTGTGGCAGAGGAGGGGAGCTATAATGGAAGATGCTGACCCCGCGGCAGAGGTGGTCCACAATTCGGGGTTCCAGAGATTCTTTCTCTGGACAATCCTATCAGCGTTCCTGAAAGGGGGCCCGATTGCTTACCTCTGGAAGCAGTTGGGGAAGATTTTCACTGCACTCAAGAGCCTGGCAACAAATAAATTCAGATGCTTGGGTGCACAGGATCATTGCCAGAGGTTATCATATTCTCTTCCCTCTTTTTCCAAGATCAAAACAAAGCCTCCCCTGTGTTCCACCCAATCAGAGGGATTAAGCAGCCTTAGAGATTCAAAAGCTGCTAGAAAAAAAGAGTCATCCAAGAAGTTCCACCAGACCAGATAGGATCTGGATTTTACTCATGGTTCTTTTTGGTACCAACAAAAAAAACAGAGTACTTGAGAACAATATTAGATCTCTTACTTCTGAACAAGTATGTTCAGTAAGCAAAATTCTGGATGGTCACTGTTCAGTCTGTACTTCCCTTTCTAGAGGAAAATGATTGGATGTGCTGTATGGACCTTCAGGACGGGTATTACCACATAAAAATGGAAAACTGCTCCAGAGGTTTCCTCTGCTTTTGGCTAGGAGCCAGTCATTTTCAGTTTGGGGTGCTGCTCTTTGACCTCAACACAGTCCTCAGGATGTTAGCTAAATGTTTGGTGGCAGTAGCAGCTCACTTGAGACTGCACTGATTCCAGGTGTTTTGTCATCTTGATAACTGGTTCATCACCGCTCCCACCAGACATCTACTGCTTCAAGCAACAGAGTTCATCCAAAACCTGTTTGCCCGTCGGGCATTACCATAAATCACTCAAAATCTCAGCTAACTCCCACTCAGGATCTAGAGTTCATAGGCGCTTGTCTTTATACCATCTCTTGTGTAGCTTTCCTTCTGTACTCAGGCTACAGAAGGTAAAATCCCAAGTACAGGTCATCCTTTCCAGTGACAGGGCTCCTGCACTTCTGGTCCTCCGAGCTTTAGGGTCCATGGCAGCGACCATTACCTTAGCTTACTAGCAAGATTTTACATACGGCTCCTATAATGGCTTCTAACATCCCAGTGATCCATCCTAACCCATCCAGTGGTGTATCCAATTCTTATCACCAGTTGTTGCAAGAAGGACTTATCTTGGTGGATGGAATGTGAGGAAATTCTTTTTGGCTACCGTTTGTCCCTCCTCAACCCAAGGCCATAGTGACCATGGATGCCTCCCAGATGGGGTGGGGGGGCATTATCTGGGAAGTACAGTCCAAGGCACTTGGTCCCTGATAGAGGCCAAGCTGCATATCAGTGTTCTAGAATTGAGGGCAGTGCTCTTAGTGTTGCAAGCCTTTCATTCTGTCCTCAATCTAGTAATGACTGCAATTCAATCAGGCAACATGTCGGTGGTCTGGTACATCAACACATTACAGGGCGGAGCCAAATCGTATCCCCTGTGTTGAGAAGCTCTCAGACTGTGGCAATGAGTGATATCCTCCAACCATTTTCTGATAGCAATGCGCATCCTGGTGAGCTCGAACATGATTGCAGACAAACTGAGTAGATGCATTCTAATGCCTCATGAATGATCTCTCCATCCCAGAGTGGCGAAGGAGATTTTCCATCGCTGGTACCAACTTTGCTGCGACCTCTTTGCATCACCCCAAAATAACAAGTGCAGCAGCTATTTTGCCCTAATTCCCCCTCGGGGGAGTCCCCGAGAGATGCATTCTTTCACGATTGACCCTCGGATCTACGCTGTGCCTTCCTCCCCTTCCCTCGGATTTCTTTCTTCTTAAAGATAGCCAGCAGGTTGAGAAGCAAGGTAATCCTCATTGCACTCTTCTGGCCTTGACAATTCTGGTTCCCTTTTCTTTGACCTCATCTAATTCACTGTCCATGGATTCTGGACCCGGTTCCGGATCTTCTGTCTCATCCACAGGGATTGGTGCACCCCAGTCTTCAGAACCTCAAGCTTGCAGCTTGGTTCCTTTAATTCTGTTAGTCGCTAGGCTGAAGAATTTATTTTTCCCAGTCCAAAAAATTATATTGGCTTCCTAGACCTTCCACCAGGAAACTGTACGTAAGCAAGTGGAGAAGATTTTCTGTTTGGGCATACGATAATGGTCTTAACTCCCTTTCTGCACCAATTGAAAAAGTTTTGGAGTTTTTACTTATTGGTCAAGATGCTTCTGCTTCCACGATTAAGATCCAATGAGCTGCTGTTTCTAATCTCCACAATGGCTTCGAAGACCATTCACTCATTTCCCATAGATTATGTAAAGTGTTTATGAAAGGGGCTTTGCAATTAAAACCTCCTTTTAAAGACTCTCTACCTTCTTGGGATCTGACCTTGGTTTTGCAGACTTCGGTGTTTCCTCCCTTTGAACTAGCAGCTACATGTCACTTAAAGCTTTTCTCATGGAAAACTATCTGATGGCCATTACCTCTGCCAGAAGAATTTCTGAGATACAAGCATCATCTTTAAAACCCCCATATTTGGTTTTTCATAAGGATAGGGTTTCACTAAGAACCAACCCATCCTTTCTCCCTAAGGTGGTCTCAGAATCTAATATTAATCAAACCATTGACTTACCCATTTTCTTTCCTAATTTTTCCAGCAAAAGGTGAATATTGCTTACATTTGCTGGACATTCACAGATAATTACATTTTTACCTCAGCAGAACTAAAGAATCTAGAAAATCAGACTAGTTATTTATATCTTTCTCCGGTCCATCTCTGGGAAAATCTGTTTCAAAAGTTACCTTGTCAAAATGGCTAAGAGACAGTATTACTTTCATGTAGAATAAAAAGAATCTGAAGTTACCAGCACAGTGAGAGCACACTCCACTAAATCAATCGCCACGTCTGCTGTTTTCCATTCCATGGCTTCCATGGATGAAATATGCACAGCAGCAACCTGGGCTACCGTCATCAGTCATTACAAATTGGATCTGGTGTTCAGGGGAAGAGCATCCTTTGTTTTTATGGTTCTCGGAAATATCCTTCCATAATGCCACCCAGGATCTAAAGTAGCTGGGGACTCTGTTCCAAAGCTAAAGGATAAATGAAGATTGACAACATCATTTGTAGAAGATATGTTCTCACCATAACATAAACCAAAGAAAAAAGCACCAAAGGAACCATAGAAACTCTTTTTAATACAATAAAAAAATAAAATCATCCAGAATAAATCATGTTAAGCGCTTTCATCACATTAAAATGACTTCATCAGAACAACTGACCAAAAATACACTCCACATTTAAATACTCTCCCACCAAACACTGCAAACCAATTCATTTATTTGTTTGTTTGTTTATTTATTTATTGGCATTTGTTTTCCGGGAAAGTCCACTGAGCCAATAGAAGCCCATTTTGAGTGGAGGCCCGGGGAGAAAATCCCCAAGTAAAATAAAGAAGTTACATAATGTGTCAAAAATAATATTTCAGGCAATAAAGTTTCAAGCAATTGCAAAAGATCAAGGAAATTATATAAAAGATATTATCACAATATTACAGAAAAATAGTTAAAAATTACAAACTAACATCAAGATTACCCATATTCATTGTGCTGAGAAATAATAACATGGTGTGGCAAAAATAGGTCAGTATTATATAGTTATGTGCACCAGGGAATGTAAGTAAATGTAGGTAACACTGGAGTGTTTCTCCTGGGCCTCTTCTGAAAATTGGCTTTGTTCCAAGTCGGACTTTCCCGGTAAATAAATGTTAAATAAAATAAATAAAAGGGTACTACATGGAATAAACAATAAAACATAACTGAGGAGAGAAACATAGCAGGATTCATTGTATATATGGGGACAAAGAAGTAGAAAGAAAATAGGAAAAAGAGAAAGGAGAGAGAAGAGGAGAAAACAGTAGGATGGACAATAGAGTAAGGGAAAGACAAGGCAGTAGAGAGGGAAGAGGACAGAAGATGAAAGAAACTTGAAGAAGGGAGAGAAGAGGGGAAATAGTGGTTAGGGAGCCAAGAGCCAGGAGTAGCTGAAAGTTTGTTAGGAATTATCAGGGAGACAAGTTTTTGAAGCAGAAATAAGATAAAAACAGATTTAGGTTTGTTTGGTAGAGTTAAGCAATGGCAGAGGAAGCAATTGAGCAGCTGCAATTCCAGTTAGAGAGATGATTGTACAGTGCAGTTTTAAAGTTAGAAGGACTTTGTTGTACCCAAATAAAAATAGGTAGGTTATTCGATATTCAATGTTCCAGGAATGTAAGATGATTTACTCAGATGAGGATGTTTATCCTTTGCACCCCACCCTGCTTCCTCCTCCTAAAGACTTTCTGGATGATCGGATGCTTGTCCTGGTAACTTTATCAGGTTTGACCACATGACCTGTTCAGTTCTGTTTACAAATTCCTTTGTCTTTCTCTGTAGCTGCAAATTCAATCGGAGGTAATATGGAGAGGAGTATTGTGGGTAGACTCTTAGCTTGAGAGTTTTTGCCTGGCACAAACTATGTAACGGCCAAGCCAGTTCCAAGGATCAGAACCATGTCCCAAAGGTAAAGGATAAATGAAGATTGACAACACAGATGGAACGTTATGCTGAGTACATAACTTCTTTTTTCTTTACAATTGACATTATGTAGTACCTGGCCATTTGTTAGAATGCTCTGTACACAGCACAGAGGAGATGGATTGTTAACCAGTTTCCATAAGGTGTGCCTTTATTTATTTATTCATAATGCTTTGTGAAGGAATGTGCACTGCATTACATGCATCTTTCTGTTGCCTGGTATTATCAAAATTAAAGCTGTGTACCCCATGTAGTATCCAACATAACACTGACATTTCAATGTATTAAGCATCTCATACTTTAATATATGTACCAGTTTTCCTTCTATGTGTCATATCTGGGATTTGTTCTCCCTTCTCCTATTAGTGCTTGTGTTGTTAAATATATGCCATTTTTTTGGGGTGATCTGTTCCTCTGTATCCTTTGCAAGCAGCAAATTAATCTCACATATCAGCATATTACAATACAGTAATCCAGCTTTCTGTGACTTAATTGTAGTCCATGCTCCCAAAAGCATCACCTTTAATTGTAGCATACTGTGTGACTGTAGTTGCAGTAGTCTGCTTGCCCTTTAAAATGTTCATTTTTTATCATTTGCATCTGATTTATGTTCTGTAGTGGTGGAGGTGGAAACTTCATTCTTTCAACAAGTCTGGTTGGCTATACAGCAGTTCATGGCGGTGTTGTTCCTATGGTACCACATGGATATGGCTTTTTCTATCGCATCAGAGATGACAGGTGAGTGTGGAATGTTCTGTTGTGATCATACTTAATGTTTTAAAAAAAATTGAATACATTTTATGCCACTTTTTTTCTTTCAGAAGTCTGTGTGTGTATATGTCTATGTATGCATGCACACACACACACCTATATATGTGTGTGTGTGTGTATGTGTGTGTACATATATATATATGTGTGTGTGTATATATATATATATATATATATATATATATATATATATATATATATATAAAACTTTTTGGACATGAAAGAAAAATCACTTCACTTTGTGTAGTAGCTTTGAAATCTTTTAATCCAGCAGATGAAATATTTTAATAATATTTATTTAATCCAGCAGTAAAAAACATCTACCAAGACAAAAGTGTAAGAAAACATGAAATAAATTTTAAAGAAAATGGAGTACTTGTATTTAAGTGCTTTCGTTCATTGTCAAGTTAATTTTACAGTTATTTAACAGTCTAACTTCTTCAGAAATACAAAGGTTATCAACTGAACACTGTATAAATAAAAGCTGCTGCATAATTAATTATTTATGCAAAGAAGGGAAGGGAAAAAAATTATCATTCTATGTATGTGTGTGTGTGTGTGTGTGTGTGTGTGTGTGTGTGTGTGTGTGTGTGTGTGTGTGTGTGTATATATATATATATATATATATATATATATATATAGTAAGTCAAAAACCGCTACCCAAATGTAAAAACTCCTGCATAAAAATACGAAAATAATAATACAAAAAACCAGGAGTACAAGACGACAGAACAATATCCACATAGACTGATCTCCATACTGAACCAAAATGCACAGCAAGCAGTATACACTTCACCAGGCTGAGCCAAAGCACAGAATAGGCAGTTTTCACTTCACCGATTAACGAACACAGTCTCATATAAATAAGCACAAGGCATTCCTCATACAATGTAAAATTATTCGACAAATGAATAAAATGGCAAGCGCTTTTACCCGACTGGGCTTCTTCAAGCCAATATAAAACAACACTTTCGAGACAAGCTATTTATGCTGTGAAAAGTTGACATTATTTCCTATTCCCAATCAATGAATAAAGGATTGTTTTTACCTCTACCTTGGGAATTATTATTTTATGCATTGACTTTTATCTGGTTTACTTTGATTGCCTTGGCGTATCTACCTGTCTTCTTCGGTATTTTTTACACAGTTTTTTGTGAGGTGGTACCTTACCCTGAAGTTGTGTTCTTTGTTTGGGCTGAATATGTAATAAGTTTGATCTACTGAAGTAAATTTGTATAGATATATACATATGCATACATATATATGTGTGTAAATATATATATATATATGTATATACACACACACACACACACATATATATATATATATATATATACACACACACACACACACACACACACATACACACACACATATATATATATATATATATATATATATATATATACACACACATATATATATGTATATATATATAAATGTGTGTATATGGTTCTAGAAGACCTATATATATATGTATATATATATGTGTGTGTGTATATATATATATATATATATATATATATATATATATATATATATATATATATATATATATATATATATATATGGGTTCACTACATAATCTCGAAATTTTGAAATATCGAATTTCAAAATCTCAAGAGTATATAGACGAATCCCCGAAATACCAGCAATGCGAAATTCAAAATCCCATTGGTTGGAGATATTGAAGTAGCACTTTTGGTGTTGCGGTTAATTGATGGATAGGTGGAAGTTCAGATAAGTATCTATGTGTAACTGTGTTGGTTAGGGGCTTTAGTGCGTGTCAGTGTGTGTTGTGCCTGTGATGTGTGTGTGTGTGTGAGGGACTGTAAAATGTGTGGATGTGAGTTTCCCTTGTATGTCTGTGCGATCTCGGAGTCAGTATATTTAACTGGGGGGGTGTGGGGGGCCTAGCCCCCACATGAGGGTTGCTGGGGGTCTTGTCCCCCTTTTTATCTGTAGTGTAGGATGATTTGTTTGTTTGTCAGGGGAAGCTGTGTGTGAGTGTATATGTGTGTCTGTATGTGTGTTGTAGGTTAGGGATTTTGAATTTTGCTCTTCTAGCCTTTCGGCATTTAGGGGTTTCGGCTGCATATATACACACACACACACACACACGCATACACATACATACATATACATATATGTTGTTGTTGTCTTTCGGCTTTTCCCGTTTAGGGGTCGCCACAGCCGTACTCCGATCCACTAATGATTGGCAGTAGAGTTTTCACGAACGCCGAGGTGCCAGCTTGACGTTCAACCTTCAACGAAGGCACGCCCATTTATGCATGTCTTTCGAACACCCTCCCAACCGTATATACATACATATACATACACATACATAGAGATATATATATATATGTATATATACGTGTGTGTGTGTGTGTGTGTGTGTGTGTGTATATATATATATATATATATATATATGTACACACACACATATAGATATATATATATATATATATATATATATATATATATATATATACACATATATATATATACATATACACAGATAAACATACATATATTTAATCGTGACGCCAGTAGATCTAGGTGCCATTTTCAAATCATCCTCTGACCTCCCCTGTCCTGGTCGTGCCTTCAGTTGCTGGCTCCGTTCGTGGCTTGTGGTCAATACGTGCAATACCCCAGGCATCCTACCTGTGCTACATAGCACCCTGGTTCCCTACCAGCAAGAACTATCTCAGACATTGTGCGGTGCATTTGGAAAACTGTCCTGCCTCCCCACAAGAACTAAACCATCTAACGTGTGTATGTACCATACTGCATAGTCTTTTTGTGCCACTGGTTGATGTTTTTGACCCAGCGTGCGCTAGCCAGCAGCCCAGCACCGATCCAGTCTCCTGTTGCTCCATAGACTCCATCCTTTCCCCCTGTGCTTCCCCAAATATCTGCAAGTTACCCACTTTGGTCAGCAGGTGGCAGCATCCACCCACTAACTGACTTACATTTCATTCTTACTAAGCTCTGAACTTTCTGACTAAACCTCCAGCTGCCTATCCTACCTCTGTCACCTTATAAATTCTATGTCTGCATTCCACTCTTAGGCTCAGTGCCCCTACTCCTATCCTCTGTGGCTACTTACCTTGTGTTTCTACTCCTGCCCTCACTGATTGTTTTTCATAGCTCACTCATCTCTTGTTCTTCCTTTCTTAGCTCTTCTGCTCTAACTCGTTTGTACCTGTCTCCTCCCCCCACTTACCTTTCTCCCCTCTGTCACCCTTGCCTTGCCCCTCCTCTCTTTTTCTTGTCCTCTTCCCGCCCCTGAGGTTGCCTTGCCCCTCCTCTCTTTTTCTTGTCCTCTTCCCGCCCCTGAGGTTACATAGTGACGTCAGTAGAGCTAGACGCCATTTTCAAATCATCCTCTGACCTCCCCTGTCCTGGTCGTGCCTTCGGTTGCTGGCTCCATTCGTGGGTGAGTGTTTTCTGAGTGTATATAGTTATTGTGCTGTATATATACCCTATGTATGTTTGCTGCTCAGCTACAGCTTTGTAGAGCTATTGTGCATATTTATTTGTTTTGTCTGGTACACCTATCTTAGTCCTGCCTCAAATTTCATCAGCGGTTCACTGAACGCTCCCTGCGGGTAGCTTTGTAAACAGCTAACTTTATTTTAATAATCTATTGTGTTCAGCCCCTAGTTATGTATGCCGCTTAAGCTACAGTCATGCTGAAATGCTGCATTTACTGACGGTGTTGGCGTTCCCTACTTGCTCTGAACAGTATCTTGTCAGCAATAATCAGAGTGTTCCCAGGATTTAGCCTGCATGGTTTCATCCAACAGCTGCCTATACTTATCTTTAATTGTTGTGCCTCATCCCCGACTCACTAGGAGCTCTGCATCTGCTTCGTACTTGAAATACTTAACTAGAAGCGATCTCCGAGCAGTTTGGCGGCAAGAGCTACCTGTTTTCGATAGTTTTTTTTTTTTTTGTTCTGTGTATAGCCCTAACTTATATACACCGCTTAACTACAGTGTGTTGACTCGCCTCTAGATAAATAGTGCTCAACGAGCAGTCTGGCGGCAAGGATTATCTATTTGATTTGTTTGGGAACTGTGTACAGACCTAATTATGCATCCCACTTAGCTAGAGTTGTGTTGACTAACTTCATCCCTGAATGTTAGCTCTGGACCTTATCTTTTCCACAACAACCAGAGCGTTCCTAGGATTAGCCTGTATAATATTATTAGCTATTTTCTAATATTACATTAAATACTGTTAACAGTTGCCTCTACTTATCTCTTTACTTGCTCACTAGGAGCTTCGTAACTAACTTTCTGCATGCAAGCTTGATAGCGTTCTACAAGCGTTCGGCGGCAGGCTTACCAGCTTTAGAATTGCTTAGATCCTGAAATGGCTAATATACTTGCTTTGCTACATTTGAGGTATTTCCTGAAACTAAAGACTGTCCGCCCGTTTATCTAATATGCCAAAACCACTGTATTATAGGCATTAGAATATTTTAAGCTCTATACTTTATGCTGGAACTGGACATTTTGTGTTTGCCCACACATTACTGGCTCATTTAGAAATGTCGCAACTGCTGTTCCTTTGAAACGCTCAACTTGCTTACACTGAATTAATGTACCTCGACTAGTCTGAACTGTTTCATGCTGTGGTATGTCAATGCATAAACTCTGAATCCCACAATTTAGTTAGTTGATGTTAGGATTTACAAGCTGTTTGTTTGTTCTATTATTCTCTGATCTATGAATGCTGCCTTACTCTGTATTTGAATGCAGTCCTTTGCTACTTATGTGCTGCTCACCACTGTTTCATTTCTATATTGTATAGCACTGTTTATAGCCCATGTTTTAATGTATTGTGGTACTGATGTTCCTCTGCTCCTAATCATTGATGTAATTATACCTACTCTCCCACTTAGTCTTCCCTTACTCTATACTTCCTACAAACTCACACCCTCACCACATACCATCCCTAGGCCACCCATACTGCATAATCCATTCTACCCCATTGTAGCCCTTCCCTATTAATGGCTGTGTCACCATAGTAGTAAATAATACCTTACTTCCTTTTACAGCTTGTGGTCAATACATGCAATACCTCAGGCATCCTACCTGTGCTACATAGCACCCTGGTTCCCTACCAGCAAGAACTATCTCAGACATTGTGTGGTGCATTTGGAAAACTGTCCTGCCTCCCCACAAGAACTAAACCATCTAACGTGTGTATGTACCATACTGCATAGTCTTTTTGTGCCACTGGTTGATAGTTGATGTTTTTGAGCTCACTCATCTCTTGGTCTTCCTTTCTTAGCTCTTCCCGCTCCGTTCGCCCTACGGGCTCACTCCCCTACCCTGCCCCCTATTCCCACCTGCCCCCACTACCTCTAGATTTATAACCCACTAACCACACCCTACTTAGCTCTTGTCCCACCCCTCACCCTCCCAGCTCCTCTCCAAACAACTCATTACATATACCAAAACCCTTTTACACCTACACCATACACTCCACTCTTATCAAGCCCTCCTCCCAGCTAAAACCCTAAATTACAACTATGCTAGCAAAAGCATCCTCACTTATAACCCATCTACTACTACTTCTTGTTCTATCCTATCTAACCTACCTTACCAAACCCTTCAATACTATCCATTCACCCCACTTTCACACTACTAGTTCAATCCCTGAACAAAACCAATACTCTTCAACATTCATCAGCCCCCATCTTTACTTCTACAACCCCTCCCTTCTCTTCCCATTCAGACTCTTCCCCATCCACAAATATACCAATCTAACCCTAACTAGCACCACTTACACCAAATCTACAACCCACAAACTATACACAAAACAATGCAATGACATTTATTTCCAACTTCACCATATAATCAACACCCTTCTTTCCGGTGACATTCACCCCAACCCAGGTCCCTCTCCCATCAACTCCTCATATACACCATCTTACACCCCTCCATCTGTAAAAACCCTCTCCTTCTCAGCATTAAACGCTCAAAGTATATGCAACAAAATCCCCAACCTTCATGCCTGGCTTCTCCATAATCATCCCGACATATTCTCTATCTCTGAAACATGGCTAAAACCCTCCATAAAAGATTCTGAAATAGCTCCCCCCAACTGTAATATCATCAGGAAAGATAGAACCCACAAAAAAGGAGGTGGAGTTGCTCTACTCTATTCCTCTTCCCTTTCAGTTACATCATATTCTAAGCCTATTCCCCAGTTTGCCAACGTCAAATTACTTTTAGCCTTACTTCACCTAAACAAGCATAAAACCATATGGATAGCCACCCTCTATATCCCTCCTGGTGACAACGTACCTATTCTCAAAGACATACTCTCTTGGCTCCCCTCCAATATTACAAACGAGACTTATATGCTAGATGACATTAACATACATTAACTGGCCCTCTGTCCAATCCCCCACAAAATCCCTAAATATAAACCTCTATAACTTCCAACAGCTCATCAACTCCATAACCAGACCATCAAAAGACCATTCCTCTAGGAGCACTATTGACTGGATTCTAGTATCACACCCTCATCTTATTACCAGCAGTGGCACCCTCCCAGACTCCTTCAGCGACCACTTTCCTACTTTTGCTCATCGTCACTCTCCCTCACTTCAACTACCACAAGCCACCATCTCTTTGCGTTCCTTAAAGAACTTCAACCCCAACTCCTTCTCTGACTTACTTAAAAAATTCAACTGGAATCCTCTAAAAACTCTTCCCTTAGACAAAGCTGTCAATTATTTTAATACAACATTTCTAAACCTACTAGACAACTTGGCCCCTTTGAGACCTAAGAGAATTAAGAGCAAAACCATCCCCTGGCTAACTAAAAATACCTTAGCTGTCATGCGCCTCCGTGATAAAGCTTTAAAGAACCATTATAAAAGCAAAACCCCAGCCACCCTAAATGATTACAAAATACTCCGTAACAGAGTTAAAAAACTCATTATTTCCGACAGCAAATCCTACTACATCACCCTCCAAAATGATCACAAAACCAACCCAAGAAAATTCTGGGATACCATCTCCACCCTCTTCAACCCTGGGAAAAAGGAAAACCCTCAACCAGAACATAATGCTTCTGAAACCGACCTAGCCTCCCAATTTAACAGCTTTTTCATCAACTCCATAACCAAATTAACATCATCTTTCACAAATAACTCTACTCATCCAACTACACTTCCCACAATCCCCCCTCCTCAGGTACTTCCACCTCCCACCTATCTCTCTTCTCTCTCAAACCCATCCCCGTGTCAACTATTAAAAAACTCCTCCTAAAATTAAAACCATGCTCTAATGCCCCTGATAATATCCCTTCCTTTTTCTTAAAAACAGCTGCTGATGCCATTGCCTTCCCCATCTGTATTCTTATAAACTGGTCTATTCAAGAAGGCTATGTACCCCAAATCTGGAAAAAAGCGTATATTATTCCCCTCCACAAAGGTGGAAACAATAATAACATCTCCAACTTTAGACCTATTGCCATCCTATCCCCCATCTCTAAAATACTTGAGAAATGTATTCATATACAATTTCTACCCCACCTCATCAACAGTCTCCTACTTACTCCCACACAACGTGGATTTAGACCTGGTCACAGCACTACTACTGCTCTACTCTCCTTCCTTGAAACCATAAATAAAGCACGCGACTCTAGCTGTATTGTTTCCACACTCCTCTTGGATCTTTCTAAGGCTTTCGATACTATCTCCCACTCTCTCCTTCTGACTAAACTCTCTAATCTACAACTCTCACCCAATTCTATTAACTGGTTTACCAGTTACCTTTCCAATAGGCAACAAGCCGTCAAATGGAAGAAATCCGCTTCCTTATTTCTCAACACTGCCACTGGTGTACCCCAGGGTTCTATATTAGGTCCCTTGCTGTTTAACATTTTCATCAATGACTTCCACCGCACTATCCCTACTGCTAAAATCATCCAGTATGCAGATGATTCAACAATTATCGGTGCTGCTAACTCCATTCCCACCCTTATACAACTAACACAAGATGCCTTCTCTACCACCGAACAATGGATGCTAGATAATCATCTAGCTCTTAATCCATCAAAAACTAAACTCATGTTATTCACCCCATCCAAAACCTTAACTATCAACATAAATTAATTCTCCATAACCAGTCACAACAATACTACCCTTGAAATTGTTCCCAGTGCTAAACTATTAGGCGTTCTTATTGATAATCAGCTTAAATTTGACACCCATATACAAAGTAACATAAAAAAACTCACCAGAAACTTGGTATGTTCTATCGCCATATTCGCTTCCTCACCCCATCCACTAGATTCCTCCTCGCTTCCACATATCTCATCCCTTCCCTCCTTTATGGTGCCCCACTCCTTACCAATCTGCAATCCTCTACCAAAACAAAACTCTCCTCCTGCTATAGTAAAATCGCCAAATTCATCACTGGCCACAGATCCACCTCTCATCACTGCATTGCTCTTCACAAGCTAAATTGGCTAGAACTTCCCAACTACCTTATCTAAACTCAACTAATTCTTGCCCACAAGCTCATATTCAAGACCTCCCTCTGCCCTTCTCTTGCCTCAACCTTCACTATGCACATACCCAGCAGACCCCTAAGAACCAACACTCAGAACTGGATCGAACTCCACAAACCCGCCCGTCCAGCAGGCAAACTCCTACTCTCTTTTTCCCTAGCCCATCTCTGGAACTCCCTCCCACCTCATATTCGCAGCACCTGCAGTCTCCCCTCCTTTAAAACTCTCCTTCACTCACACTTACAATCTCTGTGGGAATGCTCATGTTCCCATCCTGCTTAACATTCCCAGCTACTATCTTATCCCTTAGCCAAACCAGATCTCCTCTACAGGAACTTACATACTGTAAATAAACACTTACATTTAATTCTTTGTACATACCTTCACACTATTGTCTTTAACTAAATATCTATCTTAGTGATTATAGAGACTTAAAAAAAAAAAATAAAAAATTTGTAAACTCATGTGAATTGTTACATATTCTTATGCTTTACCCACAAGCTCATATTGTCACTGACAAATGTTAAGTACATTTATGTTTTTGCTTATGTTCTATATAGTGTATGTACTATATTATGTTTACTGTCAATGTTTTGTAAATTTTTTTTTTTTTTTTTTTTTCCCTTCAGGACTCCATTGAAAGCGGGTTTCACGGCCCAATCAACTATCTATCCTGGTAACCACAAAATAAATAAATAAAATTCTATTTAAGTGTTCTCTTCTTGCATTTTTATTATGTTTTTATATATTGTATTTTCACTATGTTTTTATATATTGTATCAATGGAGCTTTTCTCCCCAGGACTCCATTGAAAATGGGCTCATTCGGCCCAATGGACCATCTTGGCCACCAAACTTCAAATAAATAAATAAAATAAATAAATAACCCAGCCACTGGGGATGCACAAGCCAGTGCATTTCTTTGTGTTGGTCCCAAGCCCGGATAAATGGGGAGGGTTGCATCAGGAAGGGCATCCGGCGTAAAATTTTGCCAAATAGTTCATACAGACACCTGTAAATATTTACATACCGGATCTGTTGTGGCCCGGGTTAACAACAATTGCCACCAGTACTGTTAGCCAACAGGGTGTTGGCGGAAATTGGGCTTCTGTTTGCCGAAAGAGGAGAAGAGGCGGAAGGCATGGCCGAAGGCAGGAAGAGAGGAGAAATGCTAGGATTGTGGTAGTGATGGTCGGAACTTTGAATGTTGGCAGCATGACTGGTATAGGGCGAGAGCTAGCCGATATGACTGACAGAAGGAAGGTTGGTATATTGTGTGTGCAAGAGACCAGATCGAAGGGGAATAAGGCTAGGTGTATTGGAGGTGGGTTCAAATTGTTTTATCATGGTGTTGATGGGAGGAGAAATGCATATGTATAGATTTATAAATATAGATAGATATGTATGTATACATATATATATATATATATATGTGTGTGTGTGTGTGTGTGTGTGTGTGTGTGTGTGTGTGTGTGTGTGTGTGTGTGTGTGTGTGTATATATATATATATATATATACATATTTTTTTTTCATTTATTTACATTTGTTGACCGGGAGTGTCCGACTGGATGTAGGTCCATTTTCAGCGGAGGCCCAAGGAGAAAAGCTCCACAGTTCAAATAAACATTACATTGGATTACATGGCGATTAACAATTTAAAATAGCAATTACTTACAACATATTTACAGATGAAGAACATAATACATCAGTAGACAACTAGAATCTTTATCTGTGAAGTACATAACAGACATTAACAAATGTTACAATAAGAAGTTACTGCTGTATAATAAGTACTAGGCTTATGAGCATCTGAGCTTGCTATAATCAAGGTAGTTAGTGGAGTGGAAAGAAAGGTAGTGGTTGGATGTGGTGGGTGATATTAGAATGGGAGCTGCAAGGGCATAGGTGCGCTTTTAGTAAAGTTTTGAAGTGGGTGCATGATGGTATGGAGGTAATTGTGGGTTGGAGGGAGTTCCATAATTTGGCTATGGTGCAAGAGAATAGTGCTTCACCAGCAGAGTTATTGGCTTTAGTGATCTGCAAGTCATTTTTGTTGCTGGATCTTAGTGGTCTGGTAGTGCGATAGGGTTGGAGTAGATTCTGGAGGGATGGGACATTTAGTGGATGGTTTACTAGTTTGTGGGCGAGTGAGAGTTGATACCACTGAAGGAGCCAGCCCAGTTCAGCAAGTGAGAGACAATGGTGAGTACGGTAGGATGCTCCTGTGGCGAATTTGGCGATTTTGTTGTAGCAGGTCTCTAGCTTGTTTAGATCACATTGCCTTAGGTTAGTATATATTGGAGAGGCATAAAGTAGGGTGGAGATAAGGTGGGAATTTGCTATTGAAATTTTTGCTGCTTTGGTGAGAAGTCGCTTATTTCTCTATAATGCTCCTAGTTTTTTGAGGACTTTTTTATGGTCATGGATATGTGAATGTCAAATTTTAGTTTATTGTCTATTTCCACTCCTAGCAAT